>NC_048547.1:12429184-12580420 GCF_902806685.2 Maniola hyperantus | reverse complement strand
TTTTTTTTTAATTTTGTTCCTCTGTATGAAATAATTTTAACTCACTCTTAAGTATATATTGTGAATTTTTCGAGAAAATCTGTAATTGGCCATACTTCTGTAATTAGCATTTAAGAAACTTATTGTATTATTTCGCTGTTGATTTTCCTATAATAAATAAAATAAAATAAAAATAAAAAAATTTAATTTCAATAGCTCCGTGTAATCAAGTGAACGAATGAAGTAAATCAAAGAAATTTTTGCTTAAAAAAGATTTTAATAGCTTAGAAATTCTAAGACTTAATCTTTAATTCATTTGAACGACTGAATACCTACTGTTGATTATTATTATTTTAACTAAGTATCTGACCCGCCTCGGCTTCGCTTGGGTTGTAATAAATGATCTCTGGCTCGGGTGGAGTTTAGAAAATAGAGGTAATAATAAATAGAGGAAAATAGAGGAGAGAGAGAGAGGGGAGGTTGAATTAAATTTTTCTCTCCGTAAAAACCATCCTCGTACTTCAAGGAATATTATAAAAAGAAATAGCGAAATCGGTTCAGCTGTTCTCGAGATTTGCAATCAGCAACACATTCAGCGATTCATTTTTAGGGTTCCGTACCTCAAAAGGAAAAACGGAACCCTTATAGGATCACTTTGTTGTCTGTCTGTCAAGAAACCTACAGAGTACTTATCTTTGACCTAGAATCATGAAATTTGGCAGGTAGGTAGATCTTATAGCTGACATTCGGGGAAAAATCTGAAAACCGTGAATTTGTGGTTACATCACATAAAAAAAATTAAATTGTGGTCATAAACTAATAATTAGTACCTATTTCAATTTTCTAAGTAAGATAACTATATCAAGTGAAGTATAATTTTTTATTTTATTTTATTTTATTTATTAAATTAACTATCATATGAAAGGTCTTCATCTGTGCATTCTAAAACGGATTTTTATTTATTTTTATCTATCATAGTTTTTGAATTATCCTGCAAAATGTCGAAAAAATACGACTGTAGTACGGAACCCTCATTGCGCTAGCTTGACTCGCACTTGGCCGGTTTTTAATATAATATTCAATGGAATCGAGACAAAAACTCTTCTTAGATACTTCAAAAAGAAGTGTAAGTAAAATCCTTTTACCGACATTGAAATCAGACCCTGATTCCTACACATTAGCAGAATAACACTTTTCAAAATAGCCCACTTTATGTGTTATTATTGTGACCATCGTACAACTATTTCGGTCCTTTAGCCACAGTGCAATGACACTCCTAATATTAATCACTGAAAAATATCAGCGTGTACAAAATAGTGTATGAGAAGTGTTTAGTCTGTGGTCAGAATTTAATTCCGAGCGAAAACCACAGACTATCATTTGTTTTTATGTGATACTGTTGGCCGCTGGATATTGTTATTACAATGGTTTCGATATAGCCCGCTCTGCTTACTCGATGCACTTATCAAGGCACGTACTTGGCTAGTTCGCACGCCATTCCTACTGTTTCTCGAATTGTGAAAACAAAAATTAATGTTAACAGTTTTTTTTATTTTAATTTATTTGTACCAAAAACATCTAAATATATGAAAGAAAAGGTGACTGACTGATCTATCAACGCACAGCTCAAACTACTGGACGGATCGGGCTGAAATTTGGCATGCAGATTGAAGATAGCTTGTCGTAGGCATCCGCTAAGAAAGGATTTTTGAAAATTCAACCCCTAAGGTGGTGAAATAGGAGTTTGAAGATTGTGTAGTCTACGCGGAAGAAGTCCGTGGCGGGCGGATATTAATAAAATAAAAAAATAAAAATCTATTTTTATTCAAATAAACTTTTACAAATACTTTCGAATAGTCGGATGCATCTACCACTGGTTCATTAGAATAGAATAGAATAGAATAATGTTTATTCGAGGTATATAGGTGGTACATGGTGTAGGCAATGTCGTCCTGTACAGCAGTGCAACACTTCGAACAGGTAGGCCACTCAGCTTGTGTTGATATTATCCCATAGCAGTATTTTCTTATTAATAAACAATATTTTCAAATCCTCTCCGGTCTGGTCTGCAATCATTTTTAATGTCCCAAATAAAATTCCGAGGAAATTGGTATTTCCAAACGTCCGTTTCAAAGTTGACGCGCAACATAAAAAATATTAATATTTTAAAAGCTTCGCCACAAAAAGTTCACCGTTGATGATCGGCAGCCATTAGGAAACCAATTTGAAAGATCCCACCCGCTTTAGCCATATTTCAAAATGAGTATTTTATTGGCAATGAATTATTATTGTGCAATTTTGTAGCAACCGGGCAATTAGAGAAATGGGTTTCGATTTTTGCCGCAAAAACCGCAAAAGGGTCTACGTCCTACGCCAACACACACAACAATCAACCTTGGGACGACAGCTTTAAAGATTCTTTTCCGTTTTGTTGAAAAAATCCACTGCTTTAAAATATCTTGTGGAATAGAAGTAAGGCGTTGCATACTTAATACAGATAATTGCAGTGAATCAGTTCAAAATTACGTAGGAGAAATAACAAAACAAGGTGCAAAAGATTAATTAGTAAGATTGGATAATAAGTGAGTAGGTACTTAATCGATGTATAATGGCACAGAGAACTGACATTGATATTATTAATTCTTCTATTTTAGATCCTAAATAATTATCCTGTTTGTGAAACTTGTTTTTTGACAATTTGACGCTGATTGCTGTAAGTACTCGGAACTATACTCTAACCGCAGAATGAAATTAATATAGCGCTCTCTCTACCTAATCCTATACAAAAACAGAGAGAGTGCTATACTAACTTTATTCCACGAATAAGTTAATACCTATACTTAGTCTAGTGTTACGTACCTATAGAAATGATAGAGCCAAACAGAGAGAGCGCGATATTAACTTAATTCCGCGGATAGGGTATAAATCATGTAACCTCAAGGGTGCGTCGAATCAGTACAAAAAAATACCTAAGTATAAGTCCCGCAGATTGCTAATGCGCGTGGCCGCCATTTTTAGTGATGTCATCACTAGACTGAAGTTTCGAGCTGATGGTATATTTTTATTCCGGCTGACGTCAAAATGATGTCATTCCGATATAAATGAGACATGGTTCCAGTGTAATAGCAATTTGCGGGGCTTATGTACTACTTTGTATGTTATAATATCATTTCCAGCGTGTATATTAGTATGTCCATTACAGTGGTAAGGGCCTAACGTCTAACAATAAGGGAAATAAATTACCATCACAGCTTTTGTCGACGTTTATTCCTGCATAATAATCACGGGGGACGTCGCACTAGTGGTGACCCGCAGGCTGCAGTACCTAATTAGTAATTAGTCTGCGGCCCAGCTGGGAGCGGGTGCGTCCTGCGGGGCGGCCAGCGGGCGTGATGCCATACTTTCCATGTCGCTCGGACCCGCTCTCGATTGGGACGTAAGTCTGAGGCCCAGGTGGGAACAGGTGCGTCCTGCAGGAAGCCAGCGGGCGCGATGCCATACTCTGCATATACGTACCCGCTCTCGATTAGGACGTAAGTATGCGGCTCAGCTGGGAGCGGGTACGTTCTGCGGGGCGGCCAGTGGGTGCGATGTCATACTATCCATGCCGCTTGGACCCGCTCTCGATTAGAACGTATGTATGCGGCTCAGCTGGGAGCGGGTACATCCTGCGGGGCGGCCAGCGGGCACAAATCACTATGTCATACTCTCCATACCGCTTGGCAGGTCTGCTCTAGATTAGGACGCGTTCGCGAGTCTTCCTTCCAATTTTTTGGAGTTTGTTCTACACACTGGCCGCCCCGCTGGACGCACCCGCTACCAGCTGCAGACTCAGTGATTATTTATTATCCATTAGACGCTTAGTGACGCGCGGACGTTTCTTAACCAAGAGCGGGTGCTGAGCGGCATGGTATGAATGGCGTCGCGCCCGCTTGCCGCCCCGCAGGACGCAGTCGCTCCCAGCTGGGCCGCAAACTAGTCTCCCTCATTTGAATATTATTCATGCCTGTTTGCTATCGTTAAACGGCCCAATTAATCTAAAGGTACGTACCGAACCGCAATCGTTCGATACATTTTCCATCCTAATTATCTGCTACCGAGTTCTAATTCAAACTTAATTGTTAATTTGGAATACAAACATAAAGTGCCGTTTGGTTTGTTTGTTTATTTGATTGCAATAATTTCGATAGATTGCTCTGATTTGATATTATTCATTATGGAAATTTTTAAATAGCTTTGTTTAGTTTCGCTCTCATATATTTGTTTTTCAACTTGTTTCAAACCACGCAAAATTTGTTTCGATGAATGATATTATATAACATTACTTGAACTCAGAACTCCAACTCCTCAATGCCCTTGGCAATATACATTACTAGCTGATGCTCGCGACTTAGTCCGCGTGGAATTAGGTTTTTAAAAATCCCGTGGGAACTCTTTGATTTTCCAGGATATAAAGCAGCCTATGTCACTCTCCAGGTCTTTATCTATACACATGCATAAAATCACGTCAATCCGTTTCACCGTTGCGACGCGATTAAAGGACAAACCAATAAACAAACACACTGTCTCATATAATAAGGGTATTATGGAAATTTTTAATCAGCTTTGTTTAGCTTTGCTCTCATGTATTTGTTTTAAAACTTGTTTCAAACCACGCAAATTTTGTTCTGATGATATATAACATTATTTTGAACTCAGAGATCCAGCTATGTTATGCATCCGCACGCTATGTTTGAAGGGCTGGGGAATCTGTTGATTGGAAATTGATATTGAAAAACTTTTTTATGACAATACTAGATGATGCCCGCGACTTCGTCCGCGTGGATTTAGGTTTTTAAAAATCCCGTGGGAATTCGTTGATTTTGATATTTTCCGAGATAAATAGTAATCTATGTCACTCTCCAGGTCTTAAACTATATCTATGCAAAAATCACGTCAATTCATTGCTTCCTTGCGACGTGATTGAAGGACAAACCAACAAACCAACAACCCAACAAACCAATAAACCAACAAACAAACACACTTTCGCATTTATAATAAAGGTTCACTACCCTTTTACTTGTTTGTCATTGATTTTATATGCTTTTGCTAGTAACTGTACTAAAATATTTTAATATTGCAAATACATTTCAAAGAAATACACACAATATTTGCACTCCAAGCAATACAGTCGTTTAAAGTCAACATGAAGTTTTTCGTTGCACAAATTGAAAAATTCTCAAGAACCGTTGGTCATGAAACAGAGTTTGATAGAATAAGCACCGTTGCTTTTACTTTACAACGTATTTTTGGTCAGCAAGTTCTTGATCCTGAATGGACTTGGAAAAAATACTTCATCCATCAGATAGCAAATCTTATTTTATTTGTATACGTCTTCTTTGGTACTATGGAATGTCTTAAGACTACAGACGATTCCGAGCTTGCAGCCGAAGCGTGTTACACTTTGATTATGGTTGCTATTTTCCCAATCAAAATGCTGCTTTTCATTGAAAACCGATTCATATTTCGCAAGCTGTATCTTTCTGCTAAAACCACTCTTATTAGCGTTATAACATCTGATTCTTCAGTTAATATTTTCGATGTTTTTAAAACTGCTCGTAAAATCGTTTACGCCTTATTCCTGATTGTATTAATTCCAATTTCTATTTACGAAATGACAACATTATGGTTTTATCTTCAGGGAAAAAGACCTTTATTATCTAGGTCTACAGCAACTTTGATGCCTATGACAGCACCTTATTATGAATTTGCTTGGTTTCTACATAGCGTTTTCTTGTTTGAAGTATCATCAACAATTATTTTAGATATGTGGTTCGTTTTGTTAATTTATTTCTTGTGTATGGCCAATGATAGTTTGGCGAAGATTTTGAATGTACCTCCCAAGGCCGAAGGTGAAAGTAGTACATCATATGCGAGACGTTTGAACGAGTGTCTACGTAACTTCTACAAGATACATGTAGAACAAGTAGAGTGAGTTTTCTTTTTCTATTTTATCAAACCTAGAATCTCTACTTGCAAGAATTAAGCTCGTTTTTTGATTTTTAACGTATTCCTTCTTCTTATTTTGCTTTGTGGCTTTAATGTGTTCCTTTCTCATTTCGCTGGCATTATCACTAACTGTTATCGTGTTCATTTCTTTTTCTTCTTCGTTTTCTTTTTCTCGTCAATTCTTTCTTCATTAGTTCATTTCGTCCATACTGATATTATAAATGCGAAAGTGTGTCTGTCTGTCCGTCTGCTGGCTTTTCACGGCTCAACCGTTCAACCGATTTTGACGAAATTTGGTACAGAGATAGCTTGCATCCCGGGGAAGGACATAGGATACTTTTTATCCCAGAAAATTGAAGAGTTCCCACAGGATTTTTAAAAACCTAAATCCACGCGGACGAAGTCGCGGGCATCATCTAGTTTCTAATAATTGGGTTTCTTTCTCTTTTGTGTGGCACCCAGCATGGTTTTCGAAAGGTATTCTAAGTACTGACTGTAGTTTTGTTATCGCTTTTATATTCAATCACGTTTTTTTTTTTCAGATACATGAATAGTTTAAGTATCATGTACAAGTGGCTCGGATTTGTGCCTCTTTGCAACGCTGCCATGTGTACTTGCCTTCTTTTGCTTCTCTTGAGCAAGGTATCTAATACTCTATGTCACTTTCAGAAAACGGGGTGGGGTCAGCTATATTATTATATATATATTCTATTTTAAATGACTTAAAAGGTAAACAAGTAGCTTCTCGCTTAAATGCGTAAGAGGCGCACTGTACGCGGCCCATAGGATCGGTTTACAACGAACTGGCAATGAATTTATGCTACCATTGAAAAACCTAACTTCAGAAGGTCTAAAGCTCCGATCAAATCACGTCGCTTAAGCGTTTCTCCGAGAGGGTTTCTGCTAATTTTTATATTTTAAGTCAGCTAAAAGAAATGAAAGTGAACTCTTTTTAAACCGAAGTTCTAGCATTATGAGAAGGGGTATAATATTATTTCTGTGGAAATTTGACTGAGGTTACCTAATCTACCAATTTCGGAATCAGTGTAGTGCTTCGTTACCAAACTGTATGCAAAGTTTCGAAGTAATTCGAGTACTGGGAACAAATTAGAAGTGTTACAAAATAATTTTGTGAAACTTGTATAACTTCTATTGAATATTAAAATGAAGCCAATAGAATAAATCGTACCTATTTTTGGAAGTACCTACTACTCGAAAATTCGATATTTATTCCTCCATTTACACCGGTATTTGGAAAGTAACTAACTAACTAACTAACTGATTTCAGCGTAAAAGTGGCGACTAATCTAAAATTGTATCGTCACGCAACATTCGCGACGAGCGTGTTATGTCGTAATGTGTCGCAAATTCTGCGTGTTTTCATGATACGCGACGTTACGCAAATCTGGACCCACCTTCAGGCGTGAAATGCGTCCGTGTTTCCTGCTGCGCATAACCTAAGCAAAGCAAGAGTGAATAGGCGTATTTTATGCAAATGCGCTCCAACCTTATTATTAATCTAAATAATTATAAAACGAAAGGGTATCTGACTGACTGACTGATCTATCAACGCACAGCTTAAACTACTAGATTGATCGGGCTGAAATTTAGCATGCAGATAGTTATTATGACGTAGACACTAGACATCCGCTAAGAAAGGATTTTTGAAAATTCAACCCCTAAGGGGGTCGAAATTTGTGTAGTCCACGCGGACGACGGCGAAATCGCGGGCATAAGCTAATTTCTATCTAAGCATGATCATCGTCAAGCGCACGCTTATCTTGCAATAAAAAATCCAAGAAGCTCGCGGGGAGCTGCTTGGCTCGCTGTACCGACTACGAATGCTCACATTACAGCATGTTACAGTTACGTTCAAAGTCACTGATCAGTCATCAGCTTTAGAAATATTTCAAAATTAATTTACTAGAATTAGGTGCTATTCGTTCATAAAGTCACATTGTAGAGAGTGAAACTAATGAAAATATTTTATGTTTTAGGAAATAAATTGGAAATTCGCCCCTCACATGTTGCCTATTTTTGCGGAGATTTTCGCTTACAACTGGTTTGGTGAACAGATTAAAACAAAAGTAATTAAACCAATATTTTATTTACTTTGTTTAAGTGGTGTGAGCTCTATTTCAATTATTTGTATAGTGTAGTAATGTTTAATAACTAAGTTTTTCCATTTCCTTAAATGTTTTCCATATTTTTATATCGAATGAAATTTTAAAGCAAAGACTTTGGTTAAGCGAAATTCCGCGCTCAAAATTAATTTATAATGTGAAACAAAGGTGACACAATAAAATGTTAGGAAATGTTGGTTGAAAACCAACCATTTCTGTTGGTTGTTTGGTTGGTTGGTCCTTGACTATAAAAAACATAAGTTACAATTAAAATAATTCTACGATAAAAATTTACAACAGTGTTACCGGTGGTGTTAATCGTGAAAGTAAACCAATACTAGTCCTTAGTCAGTTTTTAGTAGACTTTTTTTTGTTGATGAAAAAGCATTCACTGAACTTTTATTGGAATAATTATTCCTAGGTTAGATAAGCTTTTCGCTAAACTAACCCGTCTAAAAGTGCATTTGTAATTATCCACACACTTGTCAGTGAGGTCAATACACGGGTCACAATCTATAAACTAAACTAATTTGGAAAGTTTAAATCTAGCGCTTCGCTTATCCGTAGAGAGCATTATGAAAGGGATAGCGATATAGTTAGATCTGCCATTTTAGTTTAGTTTAGAGATCGTGTACAATAGAATTGGCTACATTCTTCTCCGTAGTTAACTAGTCTTACGCAGCTGAGGCTAAAATTACAATGAAACAGATTTTTATATCAGAAAATCTGTGAGGAAAATATAAAAGGTACGCTCTATAAATCTCAGCCTCAAACTATCAGCCGTACTAAGAGTCGCTTAATCGTTAGTTAAGTTTAGTTAAAATGAGACAGAGCTGTATCTCTCACATAAATCTGTCTCGTTTTAACTCAATCTTAAGTAACGATTAGCGACTCTGAGTACGGCTGTATAACATTCTACTAACTCATTTTAATTATTTTTTCAGACAAAAAATCTACATCATGCTCTTATAAACTTCGACTGGACAAACATGGAATTGAAAGACAAAAAGAATTACTATATAACTGTAACGTACATGAAAAAGGAATTTGGCATCAGCACAGCTGTTGGGAACGACCTGTCTCTAATTACTATGACCGCTGTATGTATGTTTTTTTTTTAAATCCAGACACAAACTAGCCCTTGATTTTTTAAATTCTATTACAAGTGAGCCTTTAACTGCGATTTCTCTTGGTGTTGAGTGATGATACAGTATAAGATGGAAACGGGCTAACTTGGTAGAGGTATGGCAGTTTTTATTAAATCCATACTACCCTTATCGGAGGTCGGGGGTTGATCCCTGGCACGCACCTCTAACTTTTCGGAGTTATGTGCATTTTTAAGTAATTAAAATATCACTTGCTTTAACGGTGAAGGAAAATATCGTGAGGAAACCTGCATGCCTGAGAGTTCTCCATAATGTTCTCAAAGGTGTGTGAAGTCTGCCAATCCGCACTTGGCCAGCGTAGTAGACAATGGCCAAAACCCTTCTCAATCTGAGAGGAGACCCGTGCTCTGTAGTGAGCCGGCGATGGTTTGATCATGATGATGATACTACCCTTTATCGCTTTCCACACGGTATCGTACCGGAACGGTATAATTCGCTGGGCGGCACGGCCGGTAAGATGGTAACTAGCCACGGCTGAAATCTCTCACCAGACCATACCAGACCAGAGGTAATTTAGAAAGTAAAAATTCCTAAATTGCCCCCGCCTGGAATCGCACCCGGAACCTCCCACTTGCGATTTCATTCGTCAATTAATTTGTTTTCAGGTACTCAAAATTAGTTACCAAGCGTTCACCGTCCTACAAACTGTAGCCGATTGAAATAATTTTATTTCACATACACATACACAAGCACACACACACACACACACACACACACACACACACACACAAGCACACACACACACAAGCATACACACACACTGTTGTAATTTTATTATTGTATATACATTTATTCTAAATCTATTCTGTTAAAATAGTTTTCATTATAATTTGAAGTAGTAATCTCTTGTGACCTGCTGTTAAAACTAAATTTAGATTTAGCGAGATTCTATGAAATACCGGTGTGTGAAGTCACAACCATTTGACGTGCTTTTTTAAGTTTAATCGATAATTATTTAAAATGGTTATTAGTTATTACGCTTAAAACCAATAAAGGACGTGGATTTGACGTATTTTGGAAGACGCTCTATTTAATAATCACTGAGAAATAACTTATTTTTGATGTAGTCAAATACCCAATTATGGAGTTATAAAATTCATTTAAAAATTATTTTGCTTGATTACTTCTGTCATCAACAATTTGGACCAGGGAACGGGTCCTAGCCATTTTGTATATGAAACCCAATTTCAATATTAAATTATTAAAAAGTGTTATTCGCACCAGACATTTTTAATTAATGACTGGTTCACATTATTCCAGTAGTATTACAGTTACAAGTATTGCTGATGTTCTGAACATTTTTTTATTCCAGAACTGTATGTTGAGTACAGCCAGTCCAGTAACTGTATTGCCAATTGCCAGATTTCATATTATATTAATATTTCAGTGTGCCAAATCCAGCGCAACTGTTACCTTATAGACAGCACGACCCAGTTTTAATTTCGATCAAATGGCCGACAGTTCTGCTTCCGGAGTTCTGCGTGCCACATTAAAAATATTCTCTTATTGAAATGCCGCGGTCATAGATTTTAGTAAACTAATCGTTTTCAAGTATACTTTTGTATTTTAGAAATCGTACGAGGAACGTAGAACTCTGGATTATTCTAGAACGTGTTTTCAATACGGTATTTGACTAGTCAAATCAGTAACTTTTTATCATACGTCAAACAAAATGCGCACATAGTACCTATGCGATATTCTATGAAATACTGAACTTTAAGTACTTTTTTAGTTTAATCGATAATTTAAAATGGCTATTATACTTAAAACTAACAGAAGACGTGGATTTTACGTATTTTGGAAGGCCCTCTATTTAATAATCCCTGAGAAATAATTTATTTTTGATGTAATCAAATACCCACGTATAGACGTGGGTATTAGACTAGGCTATAGAGCCTAGTTCTAGTTTCCTAGGTTTGCGGTGCTATCATAGTGGCAGAAGCAACATTGAATGACGTCACTTAAAAGTTAAACATTTTATATTGAAACAAGACGTAGTTTCCTGAAGAATGTTTTTGACACCGTAATATTGACGTCAAAAAGTTCTCTACGCAGTCTTAGTATCATGAAACAAGCTAGTTGATTACGGAAAAGCTGTATCAATCATTATTACAATATCATTTATTGTTGTGATTGACTGAATTTATAGTATTCTCTCTTCATCCGATAGTGGAAAAGTGTCGGCCAATCAGAGGGAACTTGAGCTGTTAAACTATAGACCCCTACAACCACACTCAGAGTCGCTCAATCGTTACTTAAGGCATTCCTTATCTATACTGATTAATGCCTTAAGTAACGATTAAGCGACTCTGAGTGTGGCTGATAGATATTAAAAGATGTCATCCAGCATGGCAATGAACTTACTCGATCCAACGAATTGACTAATGTGAACCGGCCATTATTAAAAAAAAGCTTCGCACCAGATATTTTAAATTAAAGCAAATAAATATTTTTCGTTTCACTACAGAGCGTTGCGTCAGTACCCGGCGGTGTCTACACTGGTGTAATTGATTTATTTCGCTGTCTGATGCTATTCGGTGATATAATATGAATTTTTACTTTGTCCACGCAAAGTTTTATGGCAGGGGATTAATATATGGAGAGCTGGTGGGATTTTTATGGACTACAGTGAACGGGAAACAAGTAGTCCAATCTGAAGTTGCAACATGGCGGTCTGCGCAGGCCATAGACTAAGGATAATACCCACTGAGATCTGTAAACGATTTGCGGATATCTTATGCCATTGATGAAAACACCTCTCGAGTTATATCAATTAACATTTGTCGAAGTCCCTAAATGACATCCAACTTCAAATCGCGTCCGCAATCACATTTTTCATACAATAGTTCTCGACTCTAGTATCATAAGGTCGGATGTGGATTTTTGCTACTTTTCAGGAGAGCCAAAACAAAAATGCTAGGGAAATCGGGTCATAATTTCTAAACTACTAGAGATACAATTTCAGTTGTTTTTGTAATATTTAACACTTAACTGTACCTATCATTAACCATTACTAGAAATACTTTATCATTAATAAATAAAATATAAACTCACAATTTCTTCAAAATGGACGATATGCGACTTTATGCTGGTAATATTCGTAACTGTGCTAAAAAATTGTGTGCATAAGTTGTAAACCGACTTTATGGCTGCAATTTTTACTATTACAAATTTGAAATAAAAGTCGGATCTATTACTTAATATTTCATAATACGTCTTAACTGATTATACATAAGCAATATTCGGACAAAAGATCACAGTAGTTATCTCACAAAAATCATTTAGGAGTTTTGTGAGATAGCAATAATGTACCTATCTGATTTTTCTGAAACTGATTAGTTAGATCTGAAACATAATAATTGCATTCGCCCGATAGTCTGACCATTGCATCCGTGTAAACCTTGTGACTTCTAAATGAATGAAAATAACATTTACAAATTCACAAAAAAAGCCCATTAATTAAAAACAACGGCCAAAAATTGGAAAAAAATTTACAAAGTAATTAGAAACCTACAGTGGGCCAAACATTTTTTGTGGAATTGCATACATGACGGTTACATCAATATAGAAATCTAAAACATGCCAACATAGCCTAATTTTCCTTATAATGATTAGGTACGTAAAGTAAGAATGGAGGTCAGCAGGTACCTACTGCAAAAGTTGGTTGTATTTTACAGTGGATAATGGTTTCTCATTATGTCGTATATTGGGCGAAAGCGGGGAAGAATTTTAAGTTTATATGTACCTATAACATACTAATGAAATACAAAAAAGTCTTCTTTAAAGTAGTTTTTATAAAATAATAACACCCAACATTATTGCGTTAGTTGCAGCCAGGTAATATATTCCGAAATCTGAAAATCCCCGCCGTTCTTATTTTTTTTTGATATAACAAACGGTCCTGATATATCACCTTTGTAAAGGGATGTGGTCTTTAAAAATATGTTGTAGTGCCAAATCAAACTTATCAAAAAGTTTTGTTCCTTCGCATGTTCTTGTAAACTGTGACCAATCTCTTAGTTTAGTAATCTGCATTGTTTTCAGCTGTTCCCTTTTTTCTATTTGTGCATGGATTACATCTTACTCCACGTAGGTACATGTTGCATTTTAGCATAAAGCTTGTGATTTATCATCTTTTAGTGTGGTAATCCTTATAATAATCATAAGTAAGCCATAACGATTATCATGCTCCGATTTTGTGGTCTGAACAATTATCAGACCACAAAGTCAATTCTTCAACAATTTCGAGAATACTTTGTTTCTTCTCTAGTAGATTAATGAAATAAGACAAGATACTGTTTTATTCCTTCCGCTGCAGCTGATGTTTTCAGACCACATTAAAGTAGCAACACTGCTGGTAGCATCATGAATCGTTTTTAAGGTGCAGAAACTACGCAGGTATAAGGATTTACTGTTAGTCAAATCCGGCATTGCCACTTTTGTAATAAAAAAAATACTTTCTGCTTTCTTGAAAACTCCATTGCTTCGGTTTCGACTGTTCTTTTTAACAGATACTTTTTTAAACTGTTTCTTTCGTGTTTTAGTTAAGTTTTTTATTTTTTTACTTTCACTTTTATTAGTTGTTTAATTAATAAATTAATTTATACTACATTTATATTTAAATTAACATAATCTAAAGCTTCCTATAATTAGGTATGTTTCGTTAGAATCACTATCATCACATATTGTAGGTGCCTTATAATTTCTGCTCTCGATTAATATCAAATTCGGTCGATTATAAGACGGGTAAAGAAGAAAAAAATTGATTAGGTACTCTAATTTTTTAAGGCTACCTTAAAAACTAGGGCAATAAATTTTTGAACTGATGATTTGAACTATGAATCATAAAAAACACCATAAATGCACGGTTTTTTGCTTAGTGGGGTATTATTATAATATATGTTTAGATTTCCATGGTGTGATTTTCGTGGTCCTAAAAGATTTTCTAGTCTACATTTTCAAAATGTCTTCAGCTTTATTCTGGCTCTTTACTTTTTTCCCGCAGTTTAGTTCAAAATTTTGGTGAAATAGGATGGATCTCTTACCTATTAATCACATCAACTTTAATGTAGTCACAAACAAAAAGCTTTATTTCAACTTACTTCCATGAATTTTATTGCAAAATTATTTATATTACATGGCAAAAAGTCTTAAATGATTCACAGTCCAAATATTAATACAAAAAATTCGAAGCATAACATCTGTTGTGATTTTACCTAACAAAATTATTACATATTTTAGAAGCAGAAGTGCGTACCTGCAGTACCAGCTAGTATTACAAATAAACTTATTTCGTAGCATAATGGTCGAACTCAAAATACATCTATCATTTTTCTCCATTGCTTTGGTGCATACATACGCAAGTCAAAAAATATAATTATGGTTCTCCAAATTTTTAGAATGTGTTCAGATACGACATTATGCATGTATTTATCTTTGCAACGAAAAGAGATAGAAATACTGGTGTCAGCTTGGCAGAAAGAGCCCGAAATGCTCATTACCTTTATGTAAAAAAGTGAGTTTGGTCGGAAGTACACATCCGACCTTATGATACTAGAGTCGAGAGTTTTAATCGATAGCGTAAATGAACTATCAACACATTTTTTTGTCCACATCGATCCTTTATGGACTGTCTCGATGAACCGTGCTACGAAAACCATATTTTGACATTGGTGCAGTCAATAAATGATTGATGCAGGCGATTCGCAATCGAGACGCTGTTTTTCTGCACTGTGCAGTCATACGCCGTGTACCTATTTACGGTAAACTAAGAAAGGGAGCTTTGAAATATCTAAATCTTTCAAAAGTCTAGTTTGTAATATTTTGTAAGGAAGTTTTAATTATGTGCGAATTCATACTTATTTAGTCTTTAGCATTTATTTTTTAGTCTTTAGTATTTAGCACGAGTTTATTTAGTCACACATACTCATAAGCACACACTCACACACGCATACACACACACATACAATCATACACACACTGTTGTAATTTTATTTTATTATTGTATATACCTACATTTATTCTAACTCTATTCTGTTAAAATAGTTTAATTATAATTTTAAGTAATCTCTTTTGGCCTTCTGTTATACCTAGATTTAAATTTAAATAATAATTATGTATTTACGCTGTTGATTACTTTCAAATAAACAAAAAAAAAAAAAAAAAAAAATTTAAAAACTGATATATTTATTTGTTATACATAAATTAAGATTTTTTTAGATTTAAGTTATAAATTACTACCTACCTAACACATATATGGGCCATGGCCTGCAATAAAGAATATTTTTTGAACACACGTGACTCCGAAAAGTTAGAGGTGCATTCCGGTATCGAATCCTCGACCTCCCAAATAGGAGGCGGGCGTCTTAACCACTAGACTGTCACAGTTTTGTCACACATTAGCTACCAAACTCGTTAAGAGCCTCGATAGCTCAGCGGTTAAAAGAGTGCACTGAAATCCAAAAGATCGCTGGTTTGAACCCTACCCGTTGCACTATTGTCGTACCTACTCCTAGCACAAGCTTTATGCTTAGTTGGAAGAGAAAGGGGAGTGTTTGTCCCGATAAACATCGCTAAATCTTTTTTTTAAAAAGCACTTTGATCAAGTACTTCAATCTATACTAGGTTATTGCATCCCCGTTTGGGGTGGTGCAGTTAAAACTAAATTCATCGATATAGAGAGAGCACAAAGATCTTTACTAAAGGTCATGTATCAGAAACCTTATAGATTTCCTACACACAAGCTTTACTCAACCAGTCAGGTATTAACTGTGAGACAGTTATATATTTTGCAAACGATTCTGAAAGTACATAAATCTACAAAATTTGAACCTTTAATTGTACGAAGGAGAAGGAAACTTAATGTCATTAATATAGCTGCAGCAAAAACGTCGTTTTCACGCAATCAGTACACCAGAAAATCTGCACATCTCTACAATAAAATCAACAAAATTCTCAATTTCCACACTAGTAAACAGTTTGATATTAAAAAAACATTGTCTAAGTGGTTACAAGAAAAAACGTACGACGAAACAGAATTACTTGTAGGAATATAAATAGGTAGGTTAAATTTGAAATTTGTTATTTGTTATTAAAAATATACACATGTACACACTCACACTCACATACAATACACACTGATACAAATATGTACACACACACACTCATACACACACACACATATTTTTAAGTTTCATATTCATATCATATCACTAAATTTAGTTTTGTATAAGTGTTTATTTGTTAATGATGGAGGAGGGAGAGCGGGGACCCTGAGATACAGGTTTTGCAAACTTACTTCAGGGTCCCTGGCACAATTTTAAAAAGACCTTTTAAAACAAATAAATCATTTCATTTTATTTCATTTCATTTCATTTCAAAAAAAGTACATGCTCAAAAAATTCCATCACTTCTTAGACTACAAAGTTTATTTTTTGGCGGAAATACGTTCATTTTGTATGCAACGGAAAAATAACAAATTTAAGGCCCGCGCAGAGTAATGGTGTTATAAATATTGGTGCATACTACGAGAATGAAATTGTGCGTGGACTGGCACACAATTTTTGCTAGTAAAAATATTATAAAATAAACTCTAAGTAAATATTAGTAACATGTAAGTTACATAAAATCACAATCATAATCATCATATCAATCAATCTAAATAAAGGAAAAGGTGACTGACTGGTTGACTGACTGATCTATCAACGCACAGCTCAAACTACTGGACGGATTGGGCTGACATTTGGCATGCAGATAGCTAGTATGACGTAGGCATCCGCTAAGAAAGGATTTTTGAAAATTCAACCCCTAAGGGGGTGAAATAGGAGTTTGAAATTTGTTTAGTCCACGCGGACAAGATCGCGAGCAGAAGCTAGTATCATTTATAAGTTAAGAAATTCTTTACACATTGACAGAATCACACGAGATAGCCTCTTTTTCTTCTAATATCATTGCGAGATAGAGATAAACCTTAGTCCACGCGGATATAGTCGTGAGAATCGCTTATTTTGTACATCCTGGAGACGGATATAGGATGACATTTTATCCCAACAAATTAAAGAGTTCCCGTGGAACTTTTAAAAACCTATAGACCAACGGACAAAGACAGGCGTCATCAAATTTTAGTAAATAAATAGAGTATGGATTCTAAGAAATTTGCTTATTTTATACCTTTAGGCATTAAGTCTCATTAATTAATCTTGAAAGTCTTGAAGTTTCGAACCTATAGAAATCAGGCTCTAGACTTTCATAGAAGCCTTAATTTTAAATGAGTTTAGACGTTTGACATTTTGTGAATATAGTCCATTTGGAATTAATAACGAAGTCTTCAGACAGTTTGGAATTCAAATTAATGGCTATTCATGATATGATTTTTAGGGTTCCGTACTCAAAAGTAAAAACGGAACCCTTATAGGATCACTTTATTGTCTGTCTGTCTGTCGGTCTGTCAAGAAACCTACAGGGTACTTCCCGTTGACCTAGAATCATGAAATTTGGCAGGATAGCTGACATTAGGGGAAAAATCTGAAAATCATGAATTTGTGGTTACATCAAACAAAAAAAAATTAAATTGTGGTCATAGTATTTTCAATTTTCGAAGTAAGATACTTAACTATATCAATGGGGTATAATCAGTGGGGTATCATAAGAAAGGCTTCACCTGTACATTCTAAAACTCATTTTTTTTAATTTTTATGTATCATAGTTTTTGAATTATCGTGCAAAATGTCGAAAAAATACGACTATAGTGCGGAACCCTCTTTGCGCGAGCATGACTCGCACTTGGCCGGTGTTTTTTTTGTATGAATTGACATTTTTTCTTCATCGTGACACTCTTGACAGAGTGGTCGTGGTCATCACGAAGTGATAATATTATCTTTGAGGGCAGATGTTATGCGACTCACGATAAAAATACTTCTTACTGTTGGCCGATTTAGCCTGGTGTATTCGTGCCCACAGCAGAGTTGTAACGTAACGATTATTAATATTTGAATAAAAACCATGATTGATTGAATGAATGAAATAATTTTTGTACACCATTATAAAAAAGAAAGACACAAAATAGAAGTACCTACTTACAATTACTACCTAATAATCTATTCTATTCTTTAATTGTGTGGGTACGACAATTGTCCAAGAAGTTCAAACTTCTAACATACGATTTCTAGAGATACAACGTATAGCTGTTCAAGAATGAAGAACAAAATGTAAAGAAACTTGAAATAAGCTCCGAGAAGTTCGTCTTAGTTGGAACATTCATGTTGCTCGGTATTTCCGAAGTTAGGTTGGAAACTGATATTTTGATACCTCGTTAATATGTTGTAACTTGTATTTAAGTAGTTAGTTATTTCAAGAAGTTGACGAACATAATATTTTCTTGGTGTTGATATTGACGTAGAAAAATCTAAAAACCGTGAATTTGTGATTGCATCACACAAAAAAAATTAAATTGTGGCCATGAACTAATAATTAGTATTTTTAATTTTTGAAGTAAGATAACTATATCAAGATAACTATATCATATGAAAGGTCTTCACTTTTACATTCTAAAACAGATTTTTATTTATTTTTATGCATCGTAGTTTTTGAATTATCGTGCAAAATTTCAAAAAAATATGATTGTAGTACGGAACCGGCGTTTCGCGAGCCTGACTCGCACTTGGCCAGTTTTTTTAAATAACGAAGGTCTGGCACGCACTGGATCTCTCTCTATTTAGTTAGTGAAATGAAATAGGTATAAAATTAGGTAATTAATATTAACAGAAATTGTAGGAATTCAAGCAATTTGTAACTCACGTCGACTTCGGTCGCTCGACTTGCCGTGTCGTGTGATTGATTGATCATACATCGGTAAAAACGTGCGGTTTTTGCTTTTTTTTCGATTTATTGATGTGTGGCTTTTAAGGTCTCTGATTTATATTTATCGGATACTTTTTAGCTTTTGATAGATCGTGGTTGTGATAAATTGTGTACCTACATGAAATATGGTATGGCTTGATTTCGCTTTTTCTGTTTCTTTTATTGAGTTACCTCATGTAAAAACTCGATTAAAGTAAAATTAATGGCATTACTGGTTGGTGTGAATTGCAATTTAAGTACTTAAGTATTTTATGAAGCCTGACCAGAAATATAAAAACAAAAACCGGCCAAGTGCGAGTCAGGTTCGCGCAACGAGGGTTCCGGACTATAGTCGTATTTTTTCGACATTTTAACCTATAAAAATAAATATAAAATCTGTTTTAAAATGCACAGATGAAGACTTTTCATATGATACCCCACTTGATTTAGTTATCTTACTTCGAAAATTGAAAATACTAATTATTAATTCATGACCACAATTTAATTTTTTTTGTGTGATGTAACCACAAATTAACGGTTTTTAGAGTTTAACCCGAATGTCTGCTATGAGAAAGAAAGAAAGAAAGAAAGAAAAGACGTTTATTTATACAATTGTGCCACACATCACAACTTAAAGCTAAGAGCTGGTTATTCCGGCGCTTCTTCCACCTGAGAACAAGCAAAAGAAGCGCCGGAACAAACTGTCATATTGTGTGGCACAACCCGAAAAAAGGGTAAGACCTACCTACCTGCCAAACTTCATGATTCTTGGCCAACGGGAAGTACCCTGTAGGTTTCTTGACAGACCGACAGACAGACAGACAACAAAGATCCTATAAGGGTTCCGTTTTTTCTTTTGACTTTTGAGGTAGGTACGGAACCCTAAAAAGTTCATAAAACAAAAATAAACGTACCACTTAAATCACGAGCCGAAAAGCACTCTCTTGTAAATCCCTCGAAACCTTAAATCACATGACACCTGTTTTTTGGATGCTACCAATTTCCTTCACAAATTCAACATTAATTTACTCATCTTATTTCAACTTTAATACATCGAAATAAGGGTTACATTTGCGGATTTTGGCGCCAAAAGCTCAGCTGTTAATACAAGTGTTTCTTCCCCGAGTTTTCGAACTAATCCCATAATAGCAAACTCCTGTGTGTTCAAAATGAAACAATAATAACATAGAATACAACATAACACAATAACACAAATACGTTGTGTTTTATTTATTTACGACAGTATGGGGAAATCTTAAACCAAAGGACGTACAGAAAAGTTGTCTTATTAAGCTCTCTTTTTAGGGATCCGCAAGTGCTAATGTGGTACGTGTGTGGTGCGTGTGTGGTGCGTGAGTGGAGCGTGTAGGGCACATGTGTGGCGCATGTGTGAAGCGTGTGTGGAGCGTGTGTGAAGCGCGTGTGGCACGTATGTGAAGCGTGTGTGGAGCGTGTTGGGGTCGTGTTTGGTGCCTGTATGACGCGTGTGTGGAGCGTGTGTGGAGCGTGTTTGGGGTGTGTATTGCGTATGTGATGCGTGTGTGATGCATCTGTAGTGCATTTAAAATGTTAATAACAATTATATTACATTTTTCTGAAATTTACGCGTTTTATTATATGCATAAGATTATTATATTGTTATTGTACCTATATTAAAATTATCGATTTGGGTAATATTATTACCAGTCCACTTTAAAAGGTGGTTTAATTTTTTTAAATGTAATGTATAATTTTTATGCTAATTTAAAATAAAATTTCATACGAAAAAGTTATAATTATTCAAGCAGCACTGGCTCCTTACCATTATTCCTGTCACGCAGCGGGTCGCCATTTTTTATTTTTTCTGATCTTCAATTACGAGGGGTTATTATTTGTTCTTTGTGCGAAATAAAATTGAGGCGTTGTTATGGCTCGGGGCCTTAGGCGTGATTTCTCGTAATATCATAAATCAAATTTATTTTTGAATTTTATTTATTCTACACTTGACGGAAATTTAATAAGAGGAGCTTTCGGGAATAAATAAAGACTTTCGGTAAATCAGTGATAATTTTTTGAAAATTAGAGCGATATGTTTTTAAATTATCAAGCACTAAATAGATGATGCGCGCCTGGGCGCGTTTGGAACCCTCGTAGCTTTAGTTTTAAGTTTGCGTAAAAATTATCACCACTAAATCATCATCTTACAAATGCCAACCGACTATCAAAAAGCGTAATTTTTTACCTACTTTGAATAAAGGTTTTGACTTTTAACTTTTGACTTTTGATACCCGCGACTTCGTTCGCGTTTTTCGGGATAAAAAGTTGCCTATGTCAATTTCCGGGATGTAAGCTACCTCTGTACCAAATCCATACCTACTAATATTATAAATGCCAAAGTGTGTCTGTCTGTCTGTCTGCTAGCTTTTCACGGCCCAACAGTTTAACCGATTTTGAGGTACAGAGTTAGCTTACATCCCGAGGAAGGACATAGGCTACTTTTAATCCTGGAAAATTAAAGAGCCTTCCACAGGACCAGATCAGAGGTAATTTAGAAATTAATTATAAATTCCCAAATTGCCTCTGCTGGAAATCGAACCCAGGACCTCCCGATAATAAGAGACACAGCGCACACCACTGCGCCAGAGAGGTTGTCAAAATCATCGCAATGTTTGCATCGTAATGTTTGAAAAAACTACTGTTAGAAAAGAATTCGATTAATGATTACCTTGTAGAGAAGTTTTTGATTTTTTTTTAATTTTTGACATTTGTAAGTCAAAAAGTAAGTTATTTAAATTTGTATTTTTTTGTGACTAAGTATTTAATGTGACTAATTTTATCAAAACTATGTACACTTTGTTAGGTATAACATAACATATTGCATGCTAATAGGCAGAATTTGGCTGTACCTTTTTGTTTTTGTAACGTGTTCACTGTTTACCCATATTCGCAATAAAGAAATTTGATTTGAATTGAATTGAGCCGACTCTACGGTCGTAGCACTTACAGCGAAGAACACCTACGTACGGGAAACCAAAGTCCATCCATCTAATGTTGGTATGTGTATTGCAATATATTAGTGTAAAACGGCAATATAAGTGTGTCAAAGCCACTCCACGCAAGCCGTTTGGCCGGGACGAGGGCACGTGATGTGGCATCAAACGTGGCTCCTCGCTACGAACGAGGGTGTGTAAGTGCTTACTTATTCCCCATCAGATCGTGTAAATTACACTCCTCAAAGTAAAGCTCTCAGTAAAAGTCGGATAAAACCAAGTACAAGAATTTAAACTTTGTTTGATTTTTTTGTTGCAAGATACGTTTGTTCTTGATGACTGTCAACGCTTCTTATTAAGTTGACAGTGCGTTCGCGGCCTATCGGAACTATCATGTAGATTATGCCTAAAATTAGTCTATGGTTAGCGAATAGTACTTACTTTAAGAACTGTCAAATAAATTCTCCGAACCTAAAAATTAGAAGATCTGCCTATCGGGTCTTCGGTGTTAGTTCAAATAACTAACAATGACAATCATCTAATCTATATAAAAGGAAAAGGTGACTGACTGACTGACTGATCTATCAACGCACAGCTCAAACTACTGGACGGATCGGGCTGAAATTTTGCATGCGCATAGCGATTATGACGTAGGCATCGGCTAAGACAGGATTTTTGAAAATTCAACCCCAAAGGGGGTGAAATAGGCGTTTGAAATTTGTATAGTCCACGTGAACGAAGTCACGAGCATAAGCTAGTTTACAATATACGTTGCAACTTGCAGTGTATTTTCCATAAATTACTATACAATCAGCGTGCACAGACGTCTATGATCACAGGAAAATGTTAATCTTGTTGTGAATGGCCGGGAGGAAAATCTCTAAGCTATCAAGAATTTACAGCGAGCAGAAATACCACGGGCGAGTTCATCGGCCACCCGTAATCTTCCCGCAGGGCTTCATCGAAGATAGTCGAGATTCACTTCACTGCACTATTGTTTTCAACTATTTTTCAAGACGCAAGAAACGACCAAGAGCTTAGAATAACTATATTTTTAATTAAGTATTCAAAGAATATTATACTAGACACTTGAACGGAAATTCTAAATTCATCATCATCATCATGATCAACCCATCGCCGGCTCACTACTGAGAATGGGCATCCTCCTAAGTAGGGTTTAGGTAATAATAGTTCAGGTCAGCTTCGCAACCTGTTGAGCTATGTCGGCTATCTAGCTCGGAGTCCTTATTTCTACTTTGTATGGTCGCTAACTATAGACCTCATAAGAAAGCTCAGAGTCACTCAGCGGGCGATGGAGAGAGCTATGCTTGGAGTTACTCTGTGCTTATTATTAAAATTGTTACTTATCATAGAGGGGCTTTCTTGGGATAAATAGTTATGATGGGTCTGTCTGCGGAGGACCCTCGAGTACTGCGGTCAAATCGCAAGAAAGAACGCCAGCAATATTGAAAAAACACACATTTTACCACTTTGGAAGTGTCTCTCGCGCAAACTATTCAGTTTAGAAAAAAATGATATAAAAACCTCAATATCATTTTTGAAGACCTATCCATAGATACCCATATATATGGGTTTAATGAAAAAAAAATTTTTGAGTTTCAGTTCTAGGTATGGGGAACCCCAAAAATTTTTTTTTCTTTTTTTGTGTAAAAATCTTAATGCGGTTCAAAGAATACATCTACTTACCAAGTTTCAACAGTATAGCTCTTATAGTTTCGGAAAAAAGTGGCTGTGACATACGGACGGACAGACAGACAGACAGACATGGCGAATCTATAAGGGTTCCGTATTTTGCCATTCGGCTACGGAACCCTAAAAACTCATGGTCACTGGGAAGATCGAAGGCAAGAGACCCCGCGGACCTAGCCCTGGCCCTAGCCTTGGTCAGACCAAATAAAAGAAGCAGTTAATAAAAAGAAATTAAATAAAAGAAGCAAATAAAAGAAAGCAGGAGACACACCTATCTGCGATGCAATCCGCGCGGCAAGAAACAGAGAGAAATTGAAAAACATCGTAGCAAAGATTGTATCTAAGGGGAGCCACGATCCTCAAAATTGAGGGAGCGTTAGGCAAAAGTATTATTAACATAATATAAACAGTTTTATATTTTCCACTATGCAATAGCAGTGGAAACCGCAATTCACTGGGCAAACATTTTAAAACCATCCCGTTTGTCCGCGGCCATGATTTTTCATATATTTAACGTCAGAAATCCATTACTGCCAACTCGCCACTGCCTCGCCGCGCCGCACACAAAGCAAATACAGTATACGCGGCAGAAAGTAATGTACATGAGATGCATGCAGATTTGTAGAGCGCTCCATTTAGGTATGAGTGACAGAGACAACGCTCTCCGCAACACCGAAAAGTCATTCTAAAGGCCGATGTACATTACTTTCTGCCGCGTACTGTACGCCCATAAAGCCGGCCATACACTTCACACGTTACAATTTACATGGTAGGTACCTACTTTTTTTGGGTGCCATAGTAAACCAAGAAACCGTTTAACATCAACAACCAATAGACGTCCACAGTTGGACATAGGTCTCTTGTAGAGACTTCCACACGCCACGGTCTTGCGCCGCCTGAATCCAGCGGCTCCCTGCGACTCGTCTAATGTCGTCTGTCCATCTAGTAGGGGGTCTTCCAACGCTGCGCCTTCCGGTGCTTTATATACAGGATGTAACCAGAACGCTAGCAAAAACTTAGCGTTATTGGTATACTATCTAAACACCAATAACCATTTGCCTCATTTTGTAGTTTTAGTATTTTTCAAACCCGCAATGAATAGCGTTCAAAAGTGGGGTCAATGACCCACCTACGACGTGGCATTGACTCAAAATAGCCTATCAGTCAGTCAGATGTTTTATTTGCAATATATCGTGAACTTTTACAAAATATAGGATATTTTTTTATTTTCTTTCGCGTTTTTTTTTGTGGTATCATATCAGTAATAGTCAGTACTATCACCTGTCTTCGTTTTTGCCAGCGTTCTGGTAACACCCTGTATTTAGATTTTTGACTGAATAACCACAATTATTATTGTTAACCTACAATGATAGGTACGGTACAATCCTTGACTTGGGTACAATTCAATGACATATTGAACCTACCTTTCTTGTCCTCAGGTTATGCATAGCCCCATCCATCATTTAGGTATTTCAACGTCGCGAAACCATTACCGACTCGCCGATACGGCGCGCCACACTTTTAGCAAATATAATCATTATGCCGGTTTTACACGTTCATGTAAAATGTACCTACATGCGTGAAAAATATTGAGAAACTAGCTGATGTCCGCGACTTCGTCCGCGTGGAATTAGATTTTTAAAATCCGATAAGAACTCTTTGATTTTCCGGGATAAAATTAGCCATGTCATTCTCCAGGTCTTTAACATTATTATATCCATGCAATCAAGTCGATCCGTTGCTCCGTTGCGATACGATTGAAGGACAAACCAACAAACCAACAAAAATAAACACACTTTCACATTTATAATATGGGTACATAGATAGCGTTTGATGTGACGTAGACGTGGGAACTCTTTGTCAGGATAAAAAGTATCATTATTATGTTTTTTCCTGGGATCATTCTTCCCTGCACCTAAATTCTAAATTGGTCAAATGGATGGGTCGTGAAAATGCAGCAGACAAACTTTCGCATTTTTTTTTTTAATTTATTGATCACAGAAAATTTAATTGAGTACATTTAAAATCGCCATTCTCTAGAAACTGTAGAAGAATTATAATATTATTTAGTTTAATTTTAAAATGTTCGTCAATTATTATTGAAATTACTGTGTATTTTTAACGCATTTCATAATTACTAGACATCTACAGACGCCTTTAGAGGGCTAGCCAAGGCGACGTTTTCGTAGACGAAATGCTAAAGGCTAAAGGTTATCAGATATTATTTTTCACGTCAAAGGCAGTCGGCCAGGTAGCTAATGGAAAGAAGCCCAGGCATTAATAATGTAGCCAGGGAAAATGATACGGTCTCGGATTAATGCAATACAGTGACCGGGTTTTTTAAAGAGTCCGGAAAAATAGTTTATCGCTTACGTACTTGGTTTTAGTTTTTCTATTTTAGAGTTACGTACCTATTAAAAAATCGGTAGGTATTTTTTGCCAAACAACACGTTTTCATTTTTATAATTTTCGTGGCGGCCATTTTGAATTTTTATTATTTCTTGTTATAGTGGTTATAGTAATACACATTCTGTAAAAGATAAAGATACAGCTCGCTGACAGACAGCCCGCGGACGGATGGACGGACGGAGTGACTGACGGACAACGGAGGCTTAATAATAGGGTTCCGTTAGCATCCTTCGGGTACGGAACCGTAAAAAGCAGCCTAATATAAAACAGCACCGTAACTGATTGACAAACAACGCACAGCCTGAACTAGAAACTTGAAATTTTGCATGAAGATTCTCTCGACGGAAATGCAAGAAAAGATTTTGAGAAATCTAGACCTCAAATGAAGAGGTCTAAGTTGGACAGGCGCGCCCAACCTAGACCTCATATTACTGCTCTGTTTCAGATTCAGATTCAGACTCAGATTTATTTATTTGCTTTCATGTACATTTACAGTAATTGATGGTGGTTGATAAGTAGGTACATGAGACCCTGTCAGGGCATTGCATATATAATTTTAGGTACAATAAAATGATAAAAGAAACAATAAGAAGAAGATTTCTCAGGTCAGGCATGATTGTCATCAAACGCAAACCTATCTCAAAAAATTAAGAAAAATCCAACACAAATTGACGCGGACGAAATCGTGTAAATCAGCTAATAAATCACTAAAATAAATTCCATACACTCGGCGAGGAATAAACTATAAAATAAAGAATTTCAAAACGGAAAAGCCATCGGTATGTATCTCACGTATGTGCAAAAACACCGGTATAAACCGGAGTGGAGCGGAGCGGTGTTGTGGTAGTAAATCGACGCGGGTACAAGGGGCAAATCCTTTTACAAGATTTACTGGCGGGATTCGGCTGTTCGTTTCGTTTGTTGCGCCGGCTATGTATCGGCGACTGGCCCAAGTGACGAGCGCCAAAGGCATTAAACACTGATTTTCAAAAATATTAAAAAGGCCAATATAATACGGTATTTGACAATTAGTCAAGTCAAGTGAGTGACTTTTTATCAAACGTCAAAACGTGCGCTTAGTATGCGAGTTTCTATGAAATACTGGAATATGACGTCACATCATTATGACGGACTTTTTTAGTTTGATCGATAATTTAAAATGGTTATTACAATTGAAACTAACAAAGGACGGGGATTTTACGTATTTTGGAAGACCCTCTATTTAATAATCACTGAGAAATCATTTATTTTTGATGTAGTCAAATACCCAATTATTGTTGCCCATGCACCCGCTAGAAGCACCTGTGGATTATATGATAATGATAAAGAATTAAACTGCAGTTAATGTAAAGGAAAAAAACACCGGTAGGTAATCGCGGAGTAAAACGGAGCGTTGTGGGTCGGAATGGATGTTATAATCGCACCTTACATTGTGTAAACTATCTACTCTACCTAGATGCAGCCACTAAGATGGTGGTAGTGTAAAGAATCAGTACAACCTGTTTATCAACTTGGTGATAGAAGTATTTTTGAATGTTTTATTGAATACCAAGATTATTTTCCATATTATTCGGAATTTATTCCACTGCACCCTTACAAATTGTCGAAACAGATTAGGATATTTGAAGGAAAATAAACAATATTATTCCAACCCCTCTTGAGCTGCAGATTTTTAAAAGGCTGCTTGCTCGCTATTATTTTAAAATTAGATAAAAGCAAAGTTAACGCTTTCCTCTTTTTACTTGTACCACAATAAAGCCTAAGGTCTTAGACCGAGTCGAAGCTCAAATGGAACAAAGGTATCCTATTGGCTATTGCCGTATTTTTTATTTGAGGTCAAGACCTTCGTGCTGAGATTTATAAAGATTTATGTACTTATCACTAATCTTTTTGTTTAGATGATTACGTGGGTTTCATACTAACATTTTTACATAATACCTATACTTTCTTTTAACGATTTTAGTATTCTGTATTCCAAAAGTAAACTACGGAACCCTGAAAATGGAGCCTTGACACATTGATCTTTTTGCTGTTTGTCCGTTTGTCACAGAATATTTATCGTTTACGCATTATGACGTAATTATTCGCTTTCCGTACAGCGCGGGTGACGTTAATAATTAATTATGTTAAAAATAAATAAAAAGCATTTTTTTTTAATTATTTTGAGTGGAATACGCGGCGCTCGACGCGAACTTTCATTACGAACTAACGTTACAAGGCAGTCTTCGGTTTGAGTTACAAAAACTCGATGGATTACACCAAAATATTACGAGTCAATGTCCAGCGTAGAGGGAGTAAAAAATCTAGACAATGGTTTGCTTTCTCATTTGCACTAAAAAGAGAGCACAGATAAAGTTACTAATGTGATAAACAGAGACGCAGCTTACCTATTTTTTGTCCCTTACCGTGTAACCGATTTTTTTCAAGGAATACCTACAACTTTAGTTGCAAAACAAACTTTGAGAATTCGTGGCATCATTGTATTTCTCATTAGTTATTTATTTGTCTTCACATAAAAAATGTTTAATACAAATGTTGTTGATCGGTTAATACAATTAATATTGACTACTAAACAATGGTAATTGTCGTGTTATTCATCATTACGTCGGGCTATCGCGTTCTGAGTCGCGGTTACACAGTACTTTAGTCTAGCTTTTTTATTCAGTCTACGATCTCCAGCTTTCGTTCTGTGGTATAATGTGTCATTGCCCTCGCCTAATACAGTTGATAGCAAGAATGGCTCGGTATTCCGATACACAGGTGCAGAATACTCGGGCTGAAGGCCGCGGGCGCTCATTATTTTTCTCATTAGCACCGCCCTGTCTACTGCGATTAAAGATGATGAGGGTGGATAAGGCCGCGTCCATATTGCATGAGAAATCAGTACAGAGATATATTTTCATTTATCTCAGGTTTCAGGAGGTTCTAGGTTTTAAATCTTATGATATTATAAGTCCCTATTGCGCGTAATAATTGCTAATGCGCGTGGCCGTCATTTTAGTGATGTCAGCACTAGACTGAAGTTTCGAGCTAATGGTATATTTTTATTTCGGTTGAACGGTTTCGGTTTCGCTTTACCCTTTAATAAGTATAATAATAAATAAGTAATAAAAATATAAATAGAAGTAGCTAAGTGTAGTCTCGCGAATAAGTATTTTAATTTATTCATGAAGTTGAAGTCTATCATATCAGGCATCTACAATCTGTTTATTAAAGCCAGACAAAGCCTCTTTTGTAACTAAATGCGGGCTTGAGGCTTTAACGATACACGCGACTTAGGGCACTATCTCACTAGGACACCAGTGGTGACGCAACCTGATCGCGCTAAAATGTATACAGGTGTATAGAGAGTACCTGATCTGGTGTCCGCTTGGTTGTGCCACCACTGGTGTCTTGGTGAGATAGGGCACTGTCTGTCTGAAACACATATCGCGCGACTGTGCGTTGGAGCCGCGCTTCTTCCTTCGCCGCGCCGTCGCGCACTGCAGTGTGACGTGCCTCATATGTATCTTACTAAGCCAACTCTTCACTCGCACTGCGACACAATAGTGTGGCTGGTTTCGTGGCTTCGCATTCACTTATCAGAGCATCCTTCGTCCGATCGAGTTCGCACCGCGTTTTGCGCGTGAGTGAAGAGCGGGCATTAGCGTTGTTTGTAGTTTCAGCCTTCATGGCAGCGGCTGCAGAAACTAATGACGTCATCAACTATCAGCCATTAGTTACATGTCTAGCTTGACGTCATAGCTCAGTTTGCTTTGGTGCATGCAACTTTAAAATATAGGTAGAAATACTAGTGGTTACCCACCAACTCGTTTCATATTTTTAGCTCAACTCGTTTTTTGTAAAACAAAACATCGTGAGGAAACCTGTAATGTAGGAGAGTTGTCCATATTGTTTTTTTTTTTTTTTTTTTTTTTTTTTTTTTTTAATAGATATAGCGAGCAAGCGAGCAGGCGGGTCACCTGATGTTAAGTGATTACCGCCGCCCATGAACATTTGCAGCACCAGAGGAGCGCAAAGCTTTTTTTTTTTTTTTTTTTATTGTTCTCAAAGATGTGCGGATTCCGCATTTAACCAGTGTAGTGGTCTATTTCCTAAACTCTTATAGGACACGGCCGTGCTAGTGAGCCAGGGCGATGCATAGATGGAAAATATGATGATGAAAAAGATTGAAAAAAAATATTTAAAAATAATTCGACCATTGTGACGGCGGGCTTACATACCGCCTCGTTAAAGACTAGCTGGTCGACGGATTAAGTTCTAAATATTTCTAATCTAGGATCATGTTAATAAGGACAGATAAATGGCGTCTCAGGACGGACGCTCGTACTTATTAAAACTTAAAGGATTTTGCTGAGAAGAAAAATAAGAATTTTATTTTACTTTTTTAAACTAGTACACACTGACTCGATTTATTTCACTCGCTGTTTTGTCAAAATAAAAATGAATCATCATCATCATTATCAACCGATAGACGTCCACAGCTGGACATAGTTTCTTGTAGGGACACCACAGCCTTCCAACGCAAAGTTGCCAGATTTCACACACCTTTGAGAACAAAGGAGAAACAAAGGAGATGGCCCCAAATTGCCCCAGAGTTATTATATAGTGAAAAAAAAAGAGACTTAACTATATAAATCTAATAAAATTACTTTACAAATAGTATACAATATCTGTCACCGGCTGTACTCACGGATTTAGTCGACTAGTTTCGAACCCATCCGGGGTCCTTTTTCAAGGGAGTCAGTTCGCGTACGCGTCACGGTTGAGACTGCGAGCTGCGCGTGCCGCTGCCCGTAGAGCCCGTTGTGAGGGTCCGTGAGTACAGCCGGTGACAGATATTGTATATAATGGAAATCACTCACGATAGTTTAAACATTACAAATAGTATTTTGAAAGACAGAAATAGAAACCTAGGAACTAGCGGGGTTTTAAAAACATTCTAAAAAGAAGTATTTTCATTTCCTGTGTTGTGTTTTCGAGTGAGATGTTATGGTCCTCAATATGCAATAACCCCACTATCTAGGGTCAAAAATACTATTAATTAATTAATATATTTATTAATTAATATATTATTAATTAATTTACATAGAAAAACCAACCTAAAAGGTAAAAGTTTCATCGTGACGCATAAACTTTTTTTTTTGGGGCAAACAATGTATTGGTTAGTGACCATCTCCTTTCAGCCCGATCCGTCCAGTGGTTTGAGCTGTGGTGTTGATAGATCAGTCAGTCAGTCAGTCAGTCAGCTTTACCTTTTATATATTTAGATAAGTAAATAAATTAAATTATAATTATTTTAAATTGATCATTAAGTGAATGCAATTAACAATTTTACTCATAGGAGAATTAAAACCTATTTTAAGCCATTATTAATATTAATGAGTGGCTACACAGAAATATGCCTTGAATAACGCATAATGACTGTTTCTACTAAAATTTAAATAAAGCCTTTTTACGCGACTGCGGCGAAGCCTAAAAAGAGAGTTAGGTGTATGACCTGTATGTATGTCCGTTCCTAGTCTCGTAACTACTCAACGGCTTAACCGATTTTGATAAATTATTAATGAAACTTCCATAGATTTGTCTAGCTCGAGTATCACTGGGTATACGTATAAAATTGTTAAAAAATCAAAATGGCGGATTTTATGCGCTTTAATGTGCCAGCTGAAAAGATGCAGAGCAAACTGCAGTCAGGGTTTTTGAAAACTTTTAAATTACAAAGTTGTGGAAAAAATATAAATTTTACGCGCAGTTTCAGTAACTGCAGAAATATTTCACTGTATCCTATTAAATCTATATCGACTTATAAGATGAGATTAAAAAACCGGAACAGTGCGACTTGAAATGGCGTGGAGAGGGTTCCGTACCATGAATATGTGAGTAAGTTTCTGCGCCCAATATTGAGAGATATACTGTTATAGATTATTAATTTAAGACCATAAATTTCTTATAGGTTTTCTTGTAATCTATATACGCAGTCACGCAGGTATGGATAGTGCTTTATTAAAGTATCTTAAAAGATACAGCATAAAGGGCAGATGAATAAAAAGTAACAGTAGAGAGGTTGGACATAAAAACGTGCGTCTCCTTGTAACGACCGCAACGTTATCCTAAAGGTATGATTCCGAACCACGCTGCATGCAGCAGCACTGTTGCGGCAGCGCTGCTGCGTGCACCGTGGTTCGGAATCATACCTTTATGAGGAAGTACTCAATAAATTTTCAACCCCATCCAAGCCTCATCATAAGCTCGGACTATACCTTCAGTACGCCTCTTTTTCCATTGCGTAAACTTCTATCTTATAACTCGCTCTCTCTTTGTCAAGAGATAATACTTAAGCAGGAGCACGCCTGCCGTAAAAATATTTTTTGACTCAATATAAAACTAAATATCTTACAAAATACAGCAAAAAAGGCAGGTGAATAAAAAGTAACAGTAGAGCGGTATTCTAATGAGTAAATACTCAATAAATTTACAGCCCCATCCAAGCCTCATTATAAGCTCGGACTATACCTTAAGTACGCCTCTCTTTCTATCTTTTAACTCGCTCTCTCTTTCTCAAGAGATAAGACAGCGGGAGCCGTCGAAGGAGCACGCCAACCGTAAAAATATTTTTTGGCTCAATATAAAACTAAGTATCCTATAAGATACAGCAAAAAAGGCAGGTGAATAAAAAGTAACAGTGGAACTGTTGGACATAAAAACGCGCGTCTCATTACGGTAACGATCGTAACGTTATCCTAATGAGAAAGTAATGAATTTTCAGCCCCATCCAAGCCTCATCATAAGCTCGGACGCTACCTTCAGTACGCCTTACATTCATGTATAATACTGCTCGAATTTCTTAGTGGATGAGGTAAAGTTCCATCAAGCTTTTATGTTCCTTCAAGAGACTTGACCTTGGAACTGGACTCCAAGATCTTGGGTTTTTTGAACTATGTTCATTGCCACTTTAGTTTCCTAACTCAGCTGTGTCGGTTTCTCTGGTTTTCCTGCGGATCTCCTCATTTCTGATTTGATCATTTAGAGGATCTCCAAGCATAGGTCAACTGGGCGAAGCACACAGTTGAGATAGATGTTGGGGTCCCACTGTACTAGAATGGTGACCTCGCACCGGAAAGTGCAGCGTTGGAAGCAAGCCCCCCCCCCCCTCCGCCTACTAGTTTGACAGACGACATGCATGACAACGAGCCGTGAGCCGTAGGAAGTCGCTGAATTCAGACCTAGACCTGAAACCTATGTCCAGCCGTGCCACACATACATACTTACACACACACACACACAAAGATAGAGATAGAGACAATCACGCACACATACAGTACCTACTTATTTTTCACACTTACTTTGTCATATCCAAACTATCGTTTGGCTCACACATCGAAGCTGCCTCATTAAGTTCTCACGGTTTAGCCGACAAATTTCCAAAGCCTCTGGATTCCGCGCGAAAGTGAAGTTAATTTCCCCACCGTAGTTACCTACATGCACCACTCGTTTCACACTTTTTGCCGACTTAAAGGCTTTTGTGCGCTCGAACTTTTTATCAGAAGCCTTTGCTTTGTAACCAAAACTGGTTACTTTTTTGACACGACAAAGTGAGTGCAGGCGGGACATATTTAATAACAAACGTGAAAGAATATTTTTATGAACATGATGTTATAATTATAAAATTATTTATAAATTATAAATATAATTAAAATAAATAAAGTATAATTATAATAATTCATTATTTTTATAATTATATTTATTAACAATAAAATTATCATTGAAATATGCGTTTTATATTTAAAAGACCATAGCTTTTGCCTGCTTCGTCCACGCTACATTTAATTTGTAGCTTATGTTACAGTACACGGCCGAAAGTGATGAACATCGGCCTTTAGAATGACATTTCATCTTTGTAGAGCATTGTCTCTGTCATTCATACCCATATGACACTTTGTCGGTCTCAACGACCGAGACAGTGCTCTACAAATCTGCTGTCTTCCTTCCTTCTAAAGATCGATCTTCATCACTTTTGGCCGTATACTGTACTTCTGGATAAAGTAGCTTTCTATTGGTGACAGAATTATTAAAATTAGTTCAGCAGTTCAGAGTTTATTGATTGCAAACAAACAAATCTTTCCTCTTTATAATATTAGTAAGATAAGAAGGTAAAAGCTCTACGATATAACTTAGTTTCTACACTGAATTAGAGTTAGCCAGTTTATTTAGATCTTACGAGCGATTTTAGGACCACGCGCATTTAGACTTTTCAATTAACCAACAACAAACAACAATTAACAATTTTCAAAGAGCCTCAATAGCTCAACCGATAAAGGAGTGGACTGAAAACCGAAAGGTCGACGGTTCAAACCCCGCCCGTTGCACTATTGTCGTACCTACTCCTAGCACAAGCCTGACGCTTAGTTGGAGAGTAAAGGGGAATATTAGTCATTTAACATGGCTAATATTCTTTAGCCAGTTTTTCAGTTTGTACGTGACTGGTCGAGATGGCAATCAGAGTATGAGGTGAGGGACGCCCCGCGATCACTAAAAAGCCAAGCCATACTTTTTTTTACCAAGATGTAGGGTTTGTAGAGTCAGAATTTGTAAGTAGAGATATTTGTTATTTATTGTTATAAATGTGACACAGTCAAGAGCACTTTAAGAGCTATATACTTTGGATTTGAGATAGGTCCCATGGGCAGCACAAATCGAAGCTCAGCTAGTAGCTCTACTAAATACTTCATAACTTTTTAACGAAAGCATTATGAACTTGTGAGTCTTGGCAACCAAATTTACATGAAATGTTTTTGGTGGGATTATGTTTTACCAAATAAGTGTAGATAATGTCAAAAATTAAAATTAAAAATCCAAACTCAATTTTGTTAAGGATCAAAGAAAGCCATCAACGCGTAGCACATCTTAGCGTACATCTTAGCGTAGCAGCTACGTCAACGCGTAGCAGTTCCCCATTATTCCTGTCACGTTAAGCCGCCATTCCTCTGATCCTCGAACACGGCGCGTTATTATTTCCCACGTGAAATAAAACCAACGCAGTGCAAAAAGCTCCAGGGCTGAAGAGGATTTTGATAGAAGTTAGATAGGTTCAAGTTCATTTGGAAAGTCAAAGCTTTTTCAAACCCGTACTCAGTAGTGCGCCGGCGATAGGTTGATTATAAAGATGATGATGTAAGTTACTGATGGTCGAGATTATGCAAGTACGGGTATTCAATTCACACATAACTACTGGGCTATTATCTTCTCCATATATAAAAATGAATCGCTTAATGTGTTGCCGATCGCAAATGTCGAGAACAGCAGAACCGATTTTGCTAATTCTTTTTTTATAATGTTCCTTGAAGTACGGGGATGGTTCTAACGGAGAGAAAAATTTAAAAAATTGCTTGAAAAAGAATCGACTGTTAGGCGGTACGAAGTTCACCGGGGCAGCTAGTTTATTATAGACTTACATTCCTAGTATCTCAGCATTCTTAGTAGGTACACCGAATGGCATTTTATGCGCTGCAAATTTATGCTGCTCCAGTATTTGCAGCGGTGTCCAAGCAAATTAACTTGTTTGGAGCTCAAGGATGTGGGTCAACTTTGTCTGTAGCTCGCCTGTACCGCACAGAATATTACGTCGAATTTCTCTTTGAAGCAAGACACTTTGTTTTCGGTTATTAGTATATGGCAACTATGAGTAAGCATAATACTTATTTTACAAAAACTTAAAAACCCGTCAAGTTTAAGTAGGACACGCGCACGAAGGGTTCCGTATCATCGTACAAGAAATAACATAATCATCATCATCATCATCTACCGATAGACGTTCACAGCTGGACATAGGTCTCTCGTAGGGACTTCCACACGCCACGGTCTTGCGCCGCCTGAATCCAGCGGCCCCCTGTGACTCTTCTGATGTCGTCCGTCCACCTAGTGGGGGGTCTTCCAACACTGCGTCTTCCGTTGCGAGGTCGCCATTACAACACCTTGGGACCCCAGCGTCTATCGGTTTTACAAACTATGTGTCCTGCCCATTGCCACTTCAGCTTCGCAACCCGTTGGGCTATGTCGGTTATACTCTAGTTCTCCAACGGATCTCCTCATTTCTGATTTGATCACGTAGAGATACTTCAAGCATAGCTCTCTCCATCGCCCGCTGAGACGAAATAACACTAATTTTTTTTTCTCATGGTGGCTATTTGTAAATTCTTATTATTTGCTGTTATAACGGCAATGTGAAAATTACAACTCTCTGCCTATTACAGTTCACGAGATACAGCCCGCTGACAGACAGACTGAGGGACGGACGGACAGACGTATGGACGGATAGCGTAGGCAAAAAAGATAAATAGTACCACCATAAAAGCATTGAATAATTTTATGTATATTTCTACAGGTCTGCAGATAACGCAAAGGCCTTCCTAAGCACCCCAACGCCTGGGATAAAGAGCTCCATTACTTCCCTCATTAGACCCGATGATATACTCTTTGTATCGCGAGTGAAGTAATCTCTATGATGCTGAGAGATTGTAGGATCATTGTCTTGTTTATTTGAAGCAACAGCTATTTGTTGTTTATTAGTATAATCGGGCAAATTAGACCCGGTGTAACCAGAACGCTGGCAAAAACGAAGACAGGTGAAAGTACTGATGATTACTGATATGACACCACAAAAATAAAACGCGAAAAAAAAATATTGAAAAAATCATATAATTTTGTAAAAGTTTACGATATATTGCAAATAAAACATCTGACTGATGCTAGAGGTCAAGGTGTTGCCACGATACTAAGGGTGAAATCTAAAGAGCGCACTCTGACTTTGCTTAGACTTAAGACCGAGTTAAAACGAGACAGGTGTATTATCTCTCACATAAACCTGACTCGTTTTAACTCAATCTCATCTTCTTCAATCTCAGCTTGAGTGTCTGGCATTTTGTATAGCACACCTCTTTCAGCAGTTCCAGCCATACATGAAATATTATTTATTTTTCAGTAAAATGCTAGCTTATTAGTTAGGTTACCTATAGTAATAATATTATGTACCTGCTTATTCGAGGGTTCAGCAGTAGGTGAAACAAGTAGGTAAGAAACATAAGGTATTCGTACGGTCTATGGTTCTGTACGCTTAGTACGAGATTTTATGTCTCACCAACGTTGATAGTATTCTAGTGTCGAAACAATTCCGCGTTACAGTGAACTGGATCTTAAATGCCTTGTTTTAAAGCTCAAGTTTGTCTACACATCTACAGCCAGCGCTCCAAGCGGAAACGTTACGAAGTTAAAATCGGTGGCATAGAATTTTTAACTTCAATTCAAGGCTCTTTGGGGCCAATTTACTTTGACGTTATTTATTGTGTTTTGACTCTCGAATTCTAGCAACGTTAGTGAGACGTAAAACCTTATACTAAGCGTACCGGAGAAAGATACAAAAATAAATCAAAAAGTTTTATGTAGCAGTCTTTGTTAAATTATGATTTGTGTCGACAGGATAGCGTAATAAAAGTGTTTCAGATTTCTGGCGGGATGACAAGGGACGAGCCTAAATACCTACTTGGTTGGCTGAAAAAATATTATCCTTTTGATATTATCTAAGCATTGATCGAATATTAGAACTTCTTCTTCTTCTTCTTTTTGAAATGCTCTCTCTTATCAGAGGTTGGCAATCATTAGGGCTATTTGCACCTTGGACACTGCTGCTCGGAAAAGAGATCGGGTACTCTTCCTATACCATTTAGCGTAAATTCTTTAGACACGATGTTCTTTTTAGGCCGGGTGGTCTTCTGCCGGCTATTTTCCCCTGGATAATGAGCTGAAGGAGGTCGTATTTGCTATTTCTCATAATGTGGCCGAAGTACTCCAACTTCCGAACTTTTATGGTCTTCAGGATTTCAAGATCTTTGCTTAGCTTTTGTAGTACAGTTGCATTTTGGACACGCTGTACCCAAGAGATTCTCAACATTCTTCTGTATACCCACACTTCAAAAGCTTCTAACTTTTTTAAAAATTAAAATTAAATTTAAAAAAAATCGCGAAATTAGGGTTCCGTACTACAGTCGTGATTTTTCGACATTTTGCACGACAATTCAAAAACAATGATGCATAAAAATAAATAAAAATCTGTTTTAGAATGTACAGGTGAAGACCTTTCATATAATACCCCACTATGGTTATAGTTATCTCACTTTGAAAGTTGAAAATACTAATTATTAGTCCATGACCACAATTTAATGTTTTTTGTGTGATCTAACCCTAAATTTACGGTTTTCAGATTTTGCCCAAAATGTCAGCTATAAGATCTACCTACCTGTCAAATTTCATGATTTTAGGTCAACGGGAAGTACTCTGTAGGTTTTTTGACAGACAGACGGACAGACGGACAGACGGACAGACGGACAGACAGACAGACAGACAACAAAGTAATCCTATAAGGGTTCCGTTTTTCTTTTTGAGGTACGGAACCCTAAAAAATTTGAATATTTTTTTTAAATTGGCGCTTAGGTATACAGATCAAATAGTGAAGGCGAATGATTAACTTTCCAGGCCTTTGCTGTTGTAGAATTAACCAAAAGGAGCGAATCGGTAGGTGACAGAGATGTTACAAAGTGGATTTTTGTATCTAGGTATGTACCGTAACGCTAAGGGTGCGTTTCTATTGACGCAGAGTTGGGCAGGAAAGAAGCGGAGCGGATACTGAATTGGCCAATCTCAGTTCTCGAAAGTCGAAATCAGTGGAACCCACTCCACATCAGTGGAAACTATGTGTCCGCTCCGCTGTCTGTCTGTCTGTCTGCTAGGTTTTCACGCCCTATCCGTTTAAGCAATTTTGACGAAATTTGGCACATATGTACCTTGCATACCGGGGAAGGACATAGGCTACTTTTTATCCCGGAAAATCAAAGTGTTTGCACGGGATTTTACAAAACCTAATTCCACGCGGACGAAATCGCTAGTAGAAAATAATAAACAAATTAATATTTCGTACTGTATACCTAAGTAATTGAATTTTTTGGATTTTCCATTAGCAGTAATTTGTATCCATACATAAAATAGGTATGTACATAGCATACAGTGGGAATAATTAATTAAATCTACTCCACTGTCCGATTCGGTTCGGCAGTGTGTGAATTTTCACTTTGTCGACACAATGTTTCACTGGATGGAATTATATCGCAGCTTAGCAATCACACAGTTACGAACATATTTGTAAATGGAACGGTACGGTACGCTGGGGGGGGGGGGGGGGGGGGACACCACACGCTTTTTGCATAATACAATATTGCGCCAACTGTCACGCACTCCTATCGTGTGGATCGGGATAAAAAGTAACCCGTGTATTAATCCAAGATATCGTCTCTATCCGTTCAGTAGTTTTTGCGTGAAAGAGTAACGAACGCACACACACACACACAGACAGACTTTCGCCTTTATAATATTAGTGTGATAGTGTGGTGGCAGCAGAAGAAGACAGTTGTGACACGGTAATGTTACATAGATAACACTACCGCGTGGTTGTGACGTGTTGCCTTAACATGCCTTTTCATATCTGTATGGTTTTTCTACTGTGAAATAAGGTTAGACTGTTTATTTTGTCGAAAATGCGCCCATTTTGAATGCAACGCGGAATAAAAATTCAGGTCGCTATAGAGTCATGGTATTATAAATAAAGTCGTGGCATTGTAAATGAAATTGAAAATTATTGAGATAGCTCTTAATATAGTATGTCACATGTAAGTAAATAGCTTTTTTAATAGTTTTTTAGGGTTCCATGCCTCAAAAGGAAAAAAGAACCCTTATAGGATCACTTTGTTGTCTGTCTGTCCGTCTGTCCGTCATGTCTGTCAAGAAAACCTATAGGGTCCTTCCCGTTGACTTATAATCATGAAATTTGGTAGGTAGGTAGGTTTCATAGCACAAGTAAAGGAATAAATCCGAAAACCGTGATTATTGTGGTTAAATCACAGAAAAAAAATTAAAATGTGTTCATGAACAAATAATTAGTTTTTTCTATTTTTAAAGTAATATAACTATACTAATTGGGGTAGCATATGGAAGGGCTTTACTTGTACATTCTAAAAAAGATTTTTATTTATTTTTATTATGCATAATAGTTTTTGATTTATGATCCAAAATGTCCAAAAAATACGACTATAGTACGGAACCCTCGGTGCGCGAGTCTGACTCGCACTTGGTCGGTTTTTACTTATTAATAATTACAGAGGCCGATCTTTTATCCTGAAGGTGTCATTAGAACGCTAGCAAAAACGAAGACAGGTGATAGCTAGAAGAAATAAAACATCTGACTGACGCTAGAAGATAATGAACGTAGCGTAGATATAGGCACAGTTCACGTAGGAAACTTCTAACAAAACGTCGGTGGCATATAAAGGTGCAAAACTGAAACAAAACTATTCTAGCTTTAACAAGTTAACTTCTAGGTCACAAGAACAAAGTGAACTGTAAGTACGTGTTAGAATAAACTAAGGACAGTTATTGGACTGTAAATAAGATTTAAAAATTAATCATAAGTAGAAGTTTAAGCTAGAATAATATTACTTATCAGCCCATAGGCTAGATGGTAGTAGCAATAAAGCTGCCATTTTATAATGGTGCTTTATGGTAGGAAAAAAAAAACAAGTTAACAACCTCCAGTCTTGTATTGCGCATGCAGTCGCAAAGCTTTTGTGACATTGTTACGTTTTGGGAATTAGAGGGCAGCGGCGTTATTTCGTAGTGCATCGATGTATGCACCTGGGACGTCGCACTAGATACCGGCTCTACAACAGGGTCGAGATTTCTGTTTGACAAACATGACGTGACGTATCGAAATTCTCATAAAATATGCTATAAGGTTTGGCTGGATGAGGACCAAAGTCTACAATGTCTCTGTTACCTGTAACGCAAGAAATACTTAATGTTTCAGTTGGCACAGTGTATGGTGCGAGCTGTTTTTTTTTAAATTCATACACAAGTTAAGCCCTTGACTGCAATCTCAACTGGTGGTAAGTGATGATGCAGTCTAAGATGGCCGGCGTATGGCAGTTTTTATTACACCAATGCCCCTTTGGTTTCTACACTGCATCACACCGGAACGCTAAATCGCTTGGCGGCACGGCTTTGCCGCAAGGGTGGTAACTAGCCATGGCCGAAGCCTTCCACCATGTAAGAGCCCTTGCAAAGCCAATACTTTTATCATCTGCGATCAGCCATTTTGCAACTGCATCGATGCTGCATTGCGTATTGACCACTTTGTGCGTTCGATCGCTGTATTAAAATCGTGCGTTTTTGCGACTGTTTCGACGCTGCATCGCGTTTTGAGTAATAACGACTTGCTGCTTATGTGTTTTAGCGTTGCAACTGATAAAATAACAAGCACACTTGAAGTAATTTGACTTTTTTTAATCAAGTACACGAATTACATCATATAGCTATATTTATTTTTATTACAATCTCTTTTTCTATGCAAGTTTCTTTTTTAAGCGTTGGTCCGCCATAGACTAACGTCAAGGCTCTCTTTTTTTTGTTGTCAGTGTCCAGAACTGTCAGAGTTAAATCACAGACCAAACAAAACCAGAATTACCGACTTTTCTTACAAAGTGTTTTAGATTTGTTTAACAGTTCGGCCATTCTGATTGTCTTTCGTCTGTCCCAGACGACAAAGTATTTATGTACTGAGTAGTTAGTGAAGTAACTATTACAAAATAAAATAATAATTACCACTAGCACCGTAAAATAGTTTCCATCTATACAATAATAATAATCTCTTACACAAGGGGAGATTATTATAATAACTAAAATGTAAACCAGAAAAAAAACTTTTACTTTTCATTAATTACTTTCCTTGATAACAATCAATAAATCTAGCTAGCTACTTGCACACAATGTAAATTTTTTTTATTTTAGTTAGGTACATCTTACAATTTAAACTAAATAAAAAAAACAAAAGCTTTCAATTAGTTAAAATAAACATACTTAACTTAATAGCATAAGGCAGAAATTAAAATTTAAAAGAAACCAAAAATACTTTTACTTTCCATCATTAATTAGTTTCATAGATAACAAACATTAAATTTACCTTGCTGATGGATAAACCTAGTTGTATATTATGAAAGTTTTTGTTCTAGACGTACACACACCTCTCGGCTATCCTATTTTCAGAATGTCCTCATTCATTACAGCCTATCATTTTTATAGCCATATTTATTTAGCACAGCCACAACACAAATTATTTTCACTTATCAATCACCGACTGACATTTGCTGTTTATCACACTAAACGACCGCCACGTGTAACGCAATACTAGAGCGCCAAACGGCGCCTTGGCAGGCGCGCTGAATAACGTCCCCACAGGCGTGCTGAACGGCACCTCAGTAGGCGCGCTGAGTAACGCCTCCACAGGCGCGCTGAATGGCACCTCGACAGGCACACTGAAGAATGCCCCCACAGGCGCACTGAATGGCACCTCGGTAGGCGCGCTGAGTAACGCCTCCAAAGGCGCGCTGAAGTGCGCCTCGACAGGCACACTGAAGAATGCCCCCACAGGCACGCTGAATGGCACCTCGGCAGGCACGCTGAACGGCGCCTCGATAGGCGCGCTGACTAACGCCCCCACAGGCGCGCTAAACGGCGCCTCGGCAGCAGCATAGAATCATGAGTTGTTTTGGGACACCGTTTGCCCACACAAGGAGCTCCGGCCTCAGCCCTAGTAGCCAAGGGACACCGCTTGCCCACACAAGGAGCTTCGGCCTCGGCCCAAAAAATGAACGGGTACCGTTTGCCTCCAACTTGCTTCGGTCTCTGGCCCTTCCGAAAGGACATCAATTCTCGGAATTTGAGTTTCCGCGCCCAAGGTGAGATGGCCATCATTCGGTTGATCGCTGTGGTCGATAGTGACGTCCATTCACTCAGGTTAGGTCAAACGACTGGGTAAAATACTAATATACTAAGTTATAACACAATTTTAAGATTCGATCCAGAGCGAGACACATTCGCAACGTCTAATCTTAGTTTTTAATTTAACCACTCTCCGCGTCATCAGTCTCACTATCGGATTCAGAAACACTGAATCTTATCCACGGCTTTAATTTATCAACAGAAAAAATACTCTGGTACCTCTTTTTTGAATATCCATCTACACTACTTACTTCATAACGATCATGTTCCATAACAGCCGTTACCCGGTATGGCCCACTATATGGAGGAGTCAGTTTATTGCTTTGACCCGGATTTCTGATGTCTTTTTGTACCATTACCAAGTCTCCTAAGCTATACACTTTTGGTTTACACCTCTTACTATCATATCTTGATTTCATTTTCTCCTGCTGTTTCTGTATATTTATACTAGCTTCTTCACGGATCTTTTCAATAGTGTCTTCTGTGGATTCCAAGATTACTTCATGAATGTCATGTAACTGACCCTCAGATGGGTGTACCGTTGATCTACCAAATATTACTTCAGTCGGAGTTTTACCCGTTCCTTGATTTATTGTATTGTTCATACTCCACTGAACCTGATGAAGGTATGTATCCCAATTTCTGTCAGTATCATCATGACATAAGGCCCTTAAAGACGCAAGAACCGAACGGTTATATCGTTCAATTTGTCCGTTCGCCCGAGGCGTCGCTACAGCGTTCAGTACATGTTTAACACCAAGGGATTGCACGTAAGCTTTAAATTCACGTGATGTGAAACTAGTGCCTCGGTCAGATATTAAACATTTAGGCGTGCCAAATAAACTGAATACATCCCGAAGAGCCGTAATTGATGTCTTACTCTTCGTATTTTTCACAGCCCGCAAAATTATGAATTTTGTGTAACTGTCTATTATCCCTAATATATACGTACTGCCTTTCTTACTCTTATTAAATGGACCTAGATGGTCAATGTGAAGACATTGGAAAGGAATATTTGGCTTCGGTATTGGGTGAAGAAAGCCCGGTTTCTTCCCCCCTGGCTGTTTGGCATAAGCACATGGAATGCAAGCTCGAACGTATTTTCTTATGAATTGAGCCATTTTAGGAAACCAATAATCACGTCTCACCTTTTCCAATGTCTTCTCATAAGAAAAATGTCCCGCTTCATCATGACATTGTTGGCATATTCTCCATCGAGCGTCTTTGGGTACAACCCATCGCAATTCCCCATTCACTTTTCTATATATCTTTCCATCCTTTAATTCATAGTTGTTTTTAATATCTTTAATTTCTAGACTTTTTGGGTCTAACGCAGCCTTGATATGTGATAATTCTGGATCGCTCATTTGAACCGATTGTAACCAGTGTACTTCACTAACATGCAAAACTTGGCACCCATCATCATTAATTTGAATAGGGTTCCGGCTAAGTGCATCTGCATGAGCCATTTGAGTACCCGGCCGATACTCAATACTAAATGTAAATTCTTGAACCAAAAGCCACCAACGAGCTATTCGTGGAATAAGATCTCTTTTGGTCAAAGTCAGCCGCAGAGCATTGCAGTCTGTAACGACTTTAAAGTCCAATCCGATTAAATAAACTCTAAACCGCTTCAGTGATTCCACAACGGCAAGAGTTTCTAACTCATATGAGTGAAAACGCTGCTCGTCTACAGTCGTCTGACGACTGAAGTAAGCAACCGCCTTAAGTGGTGACTTACAGTCCTCTCGTTGTAATAGTATCCCGCCCAAACCATGAGCACTTGCGTCCGTATGTAACTCTGTTTCATAAGTTGGATTATAAATCGCCAGTACCGGACGTACCGTAAGGCCTTTCTTTAGCTGATCGAATGCTTTCGACTGTTCCTCTCCCCATTCCCATTTCGTATTTGCTTTGGTTAGTTTAGTGAGAGGTTTAGCTATCGACGCGAAACCGGCTACAAAGCGTCTAAAAAAACTGGCTAACCCCACAAACTGTCTCACTTCGTGCACATTTTGTGGAGTTTTAAAACTTTCCACTGCCTCAGTCTTTCTCCTCCCAGGACGCACGCCTTCGGCGGAAATCTCAAAACCCAGATACTCTATGGATTTTTTAAAAAAATGGCACTTCTCCAAATTTAAAGTCAAATTGGCATGTCCGATCAATTCTAGCACGGACTCTAGTCTTGCCATACCTTCCTCCACGGATCTAGAAGCTATGATGATATCATCCATGTATGCCATTACACCCGGAATATTTTTCCGTCTAAGCAGATTTAAAACAAGTCTTTGAAATACTGCTGGTGCGTTCGTTAACCCGAACGGCATTCGATTGTATTCAAAATGTCCGTCCGGAGTAACAAACGCGGTTAAATGTTTCGAATCTTCCGCAACAGGTACCTGATGATATCCGGATGTCAGATCCAATGTCGTGAAATATATTTGACCAGATAAACTATCAATCTGATCGTCAATCAATGGCATCGGGTACTTGTCTTTCACCGTTTTCCTGTTTACGGCTCGGTAGTCAACACACAGCCTTACGTCCCCATTCTTTTTACTTACCATTATTATGGGACTGGCGTATTCCGATTGTGATTCGCGTATAATGCCATTAGCGAGCATATTACTTATAATACTATTAACTTTAGCGCGCTCAGAATAGGACAGTCTGTAGGGTCGGTAAGTTACGGGTACGTTGTCTTTTAACTGGATCTTCATTTCTGCTAAGGATGTCAAACCTAACTCATCTAACGAAAACGCGAAACAACTGCGATGCTTGTTTAAAACCTTGCATAAGCTCTCTTTGGTTTCGGGATCGAAAGCATCATCGGTGTTGATCTGTCCAACATCGATAGCTGCTTGAGTTTCCTTAGTACTTATCAGGTTGATATTGAGCGAAATAGCTTCATGAAGCGGTGCGTCAGGAACAAGATCACTTGAAAGAATGATAGCTCTAGATAACAAAGTATCCTTTGCTATTGTAAAGGGCTCGAAAGACAAACTTATCATTATGAGCGAGCCGAGTCCGTTTGTGACAGCGTATGCCCCTGGCAGAATCATATACTCTTTCCCATCTTTCATACACGACTCTGTATCGACATATACGGAACCCGTGAAATCAGTTTCTGCTTTAATTGCAATACTTTTGACACCAGTTATAATAACATCAACGTTGTTGTACAATTTCAACCTACCAGCTTGTTGTGTCAATTCTTTGTAAAATACCAATTTATCATCGGTCTTAAAAGCCCTAACCTGGGGCAGTTCGGTCAAGGTCTGCCCTATGAGTATGTCTGTATTTAATAGGTTTGAATCTACCAAATAAACCTCAACTTGTTCGTTTAACGCATCAAATGCAATCTTTATATTTATCTTACCATAAGGAACAACCTTCCCATGAGCAAATCCTCTCAACTCAGGTAATTGCGTCTTCTCAACTGGTACATTAAGGCGTAGACCCACGTCCTTTTTCATTAATGTACATTGACTTCCTAGATCCACGTATGCTGACATATTATATTGGTCATTAACACTAACTTGCTTAAAATATTTTCCATTACGATCATTTGTAGTAGTTATAGTAAGAACACTCTTTGGTGTATTTGTTTTCGTTGTAGTCACCGACGCACAATTTTGTTCTATGTGTCCAAATCGTCTGCATTTCTTGCATTTTAATATGTCTTTTGGACAACTTGTTACCGTATGCCCGACTTCTGAGCAATTATAGCACTTTTGGAATGGTCGTTTTCCATCGCTTGGTTTCATTCCCATCGGATGATCTCGTTTCACACTGTCCCGTCCCGCGTGAAAAAATTTCCGGGAATTATCAACCTGACTAGAGATATTCCTAAAGTATCTAAGGACTTCTTCGGGTTCGTTAAAATTACTCCCTTGCACATTCATGCGCACGTTTATGTCATATATTCCATGACTAAGACAGTCTACTGCCTGTTTTCCTTTCAACTCGCATCGATTTATCATCATAATTTTATCGTAGTAGTACTCCTCCCAGGATTCACTCCGTCTCGATTTTCGAGCCAACATCTCGGTAAGCAGCTCCCCATAGTTTTGTTCACATGGGAATGCGGCCAGCAATTTACTTTGCCACTCGGACCATGCAAACTTTACGCTGGTCAGCCCATCATACCAGCGTTTAGCTAAGCCCGTCAGTTTCGGCAATGCATAAAATATAGTCTGACGTTCAGACCAGCCATAAACATGAGCCGACTCATTAATTTTTGACAGCCAATCTTTCATGGTCTGTGCCTTACATTGTGGGTTAAATTCGGGTATAACATGCTGAGATCCATGTAACCCTTGTGTACTTGGGTGAACAGAGTTTCTGTCATTTAAAGCATCCACTAACTTTTCTAATATATTATGATGACGTTGACGCTTCGAGTGTCTATGATGCTCTAAGGATGAGTTTGTCGATGAGGAAGAGCTTGTTCTGGATCGTCTCTTCCGCCTACGACTTTGTTCTTTTCTTTTAGAGCGTTCTCTTTTACGGCCCCGAGGAGGTGGTGGTGAAGGTGTTCCACCCTCTCTTGACCTATTAGTACTATGTTCCATATTTTATAAGCCCCCCCCCCTTTTTTTTTTTAGTTATACCTATAGATTTTTTAACAGTAACAAAACCAACCACCAATACCTAAATAGAGTGAACGGACTATACCACTATACAACCAATTAAACTGAAAAACGATTGGTAGTCTTAGTATATTATTATTCAAATATATTTCACTTTTTATTAGTACCAGAAAGTTATAACAATACATAGAGAGAAAAAAAAGAAAAAGTGGACAGGGACGGACCCATTTCTGTACAAGGTCTCTACCAGTGATCCTTGGCATAAAGTTATTACTACTACCTTAATAGTAACTACATTAATTCTTCTTTGAAATCAGTATTATTACTTAATTTATACTATTTCAAATGAAATAATAACCAATCTTTGTTGATATTACCTACTTTCAAGCAACAAATTCAGAGTTATTTTATTATATCAATAATAAGTATTACTTGCAAAATATTAAATGGAGAACAACAATAAATTCTTGTTTCCCATACCCGGGCATCATGAAAATTGTCTGATACTTATTTAACAACAACATTGTACAGGGAGCCTTAGCACTTATGATAAAGATTTCCACTCAAAATAGGTTTTTTTTTTCACTGATCTATAGCGATTGATATAACTTTGTTCCTAAGTTTATGCTGGCCGGCAAGATAATTTCTTTAATTATAATTATGGTATATGTAAATAAATAGGTAGGTAAATTATATTATGTTTTATGCTAATGTCGAATAAAGCTGAGATATTTGTATGATATACTCTTTGTGGTGATTATAATTTAATAATTATATTTAAAGTCATTGAGCAATGGGACTATACTTAATTTAACTCAAAGATGTTGAACTGATTTACTGGGAAAAACATTTAAAGTAAAAATCCATATGGACCAAAATTTACCAACATAAGTAAAACAAATTCAAGACAGTTTAATGTTAGATTCAGTTAGGTAAATGTGCAGTTTAATTACTTAATAATTGTATCCAGTAACCTCAAAACTAGCACTATGTATCTTTCAAAACAGTGTTAATATGACATCACTTATATTACTGCATGCATATTGTTGCATGTACCTAGGCTTAGAATAACAATCCGACATGTACCTAAATGTAAACCTCTCTTTGAACTGAACATAAAATAGGTAGATAGGTACCTTGAATGAGCTATATTTTAACACCTTAATGTCGTTAATTCTAACATTTCAATTATAGGTAAATACACAACTATAATAATTAGTCTCCCGACCTAGTAATGGTTTGGGTGATGTTTCTAACTTAGGTCATTTCTGTCGATTCGCTCCTTACCATAATTTTAATCACACCTATTTTGCTAAGGTATTTACTCGTTATGATTAATCTACATTCTACTTTGGTGTAAAATACCAGTTGAATACCCAAACCATAACGAAATGGTGGAAGTGCATATTTTCTACTTTATAGTTACAAACAATGATGAACTCACCGATCTTCCTTCAATGCCTTACAAACCTTAAGAGCACGTGAATCTGAGACCACTTCTGACTGATAAAATAACAAGCACACTTGAAGTAATTTGACTTTTTTTAATCAAGTACACGAATTACATCATATAGCTATATTTATTTTTATTACAATCTCTTTTTCTATGCAAGTTTCTTTTTTAAGCGTTGGTCCGCCATAGACTAACGTCAAGGCTCTCTTTTTTTTGTTGTCAGTGTCCAGAACTGTCAGAGTTAAATCACAGACCAAACAAAACCAGAATTACCGACTTTTCTTACAAAGTGTTTTAGATTTGTTTAACACAACAAACAAGCATATTATATTTCTATTCAGTTTGTACTTTAAAAAAACCTAGCTTGATCGCTGGTGTTCCACTGATCGACTTCTCATCTTGAGCATCCCAATCGTGCATCTCTACGTACTACTAAATTAAAAGTTGGAACCAGGATAAACATCCAATAATTTAAAATCCCCACATGATGCTTAAACGTAGCGTGTACACAAGCCAAATATGAGCCATAAGTGTACCCAGGAAGCACAGCAGACTATTTCAAAACCATTTTAATAACAATATCCACCGGCCGCTGGCATCCCATAAAAACAAATAGTGGACTGTACGAACCGCGCGGAATGAAATTTCTGCAACAGATAAAAATTCTTCATACATTTTTACGCCTGTACTGATGTTACTGGTTTATAATGATATGGGAATTGCTTAGCCTGTGGTTGCGAGGGAAATACGGTGTCCACCATAATGCACATATAAATGAGGGTGTTTTGAAAAGTATCGTTATGCTAATGTAGGGATGATGTTCTGTTTGATATCAATGGACCTTTCGTGCGGAAGATTGGTTTTTATTCTTCCTTCTTTGTTGATTTACTGAAGGCACGAACCTTCGATTATGTTTTTTGTAAAAAAAACTGGAAAAGTGCAAGTTGTTCTCGTAATGAAAATCTTTTCAAAAACAGACTTCTAAAGATACCTACTACAAATTAGAAAATAATTTTTGTTTCCACACGTATGTTGATGTCGTAGAACATCATATTGTTTCCATTTCTAGTTTCTTTTTTGTCCTAAAAAAATCGGTCCAGAAATCACGGAGAAATACCTGAGAATATAGTTGGTTGAGAACCTCCTCCTTTTTGGAAATCGGTTAAAAATCTCCGTAGCGTAAACCAAAAAATATAAAACAAAATTATTTTTAACCTAATTTTGATATAATAAAATTGAATATGCACGAGGATTGTCCAAACACCTTTATGTACAACATCTGTACCTACCAAATAAATGCCTCGTCATATGGTTATTGTGTTATTTATTTTGTACTTTAAGACTTTTGCTGTTAAGAGATTAGTTACCGAACTGGGGGAAGTTTGTATTGTGTCATTAGAACCATTTATAACGGTTAGAGTAAACAAAAACAGCCCTAATTTTGTGAGCCGTAAGATTCTGATAAGAAGTAAAATATATAGTTATACTTGTCGTGGAACTTGGTGCCGAAACCGCAAAAACAGGTGTAGTTCAAGACAGGGACGTAGCCAAGGTTTTGAAATCTAGGGCAAATCGCCTCCAAAAAAATATTATAATATGTATGTGTGTATGTATATTCTATATTGCACCACAAAACACAAATGACAGGTTACGAAAAAGAAATCTTTGAAATTAGGTACAAAAAGGCGGTCTTATCTTTAAATAGCGATCTCTTCCAGACAACCTTAACGCTAGGGAGAAACGAACAAATTGATAGTGGGAGGTGGTGTATGACGGATACAAAGATATATTGAATCGTACAGATGAATCGTACACAGGATTTTTAAAAACTTAAATCCACGTGGACAAAGTCGCAAGCATCATCTAGTTAAATATAGGTTTTGCGTGTTGATTTTGTTAGCATATTAATTAGCACCTGCTAATTTTAAGGAAAGGACAAAAAGCAAAATAGATACTTATATAAAGTAATTCTGTAATTAGTGTATTATTTTATGCAGTATTTTCCTGCCCCTCTGAGATCTGCACCCCTCTGGCCAAGCGCTGGCTCCGTCCCTGATTGTAAGCCAAGATCTGAGGAGATTTATTGAGAGAGCACTTTTCGGCTCATTAGTTAAGTGGCATTAGGTTCGCCTTTGAACAACTTTGTTTACTTCGCAAAAATATACAGCGCGAAGTTTCCTTTGTTTCAACAAACGCTGAAAAATTGCAAATAACAAGAACAGAACACTGTTAGGGCTTGTTTGTTTCACACGTATTTCTTTGCGCCTACACAACGCACTCGCCGCGCCGTCCCTGTGGACGCCGCGCGGCCATTGTAGTCCCGTGATACCTCCAGTTGTCCCTACGTATTCTTATTGTAAATTCATACTGTAAATACCTCTTAACATTTAGGTAAGGTGCCACTTTACACGAAACATCACGTAAAGTACCTAAGTAGTAACACAATCCGCACTAAAGACGTGTAGCTGAAACACTATAGATATTTCAAGAACAAAACTATTTCCCGTCAAAGATAGAGCTAAGCGTGTCGAAATAAAATACGGCGCATAGAGATGAGATGCGGGAATAAGGGGATCCTGTAATACGTCACTTGACGGGCGTAGAACGGAAACTGTCGCGTAAATTGTTATTATACACGGTGAAATTTTAGTGGTTTTAGAGCCCTAAGGTAATTGCCACAATCAGTACTATCCATGTCGACCATTTATATGGACCGTAGACTGAGTAAAAAAGCTAGACTAAAGTACTGTGTAACCGCGTCTGAGATAGCGATTGCACGACGTAACGATAAATAACACGACATTTTATTTGTTTAGTAGTCAATATTTGTATTAACCAATCAACAATATTTGTATTAAACGTTTTTTATGTGAAAACAAATAACTAATGAGAAATACAATGAAGCCACGAACTCTCAAAGTTTGTTTTGCAACTAAAGTTGTAGTGTTTGAAAAAACCCGGTTACACGATAAGGGACAAAAAATAGGTTAGCTGCGTCTCTGTTTATCAAATTAGTAACTTTGTCTGTGATCTCTTTTTAGTTTGAATGAGAAAGCAAACTTTCCTTTGTCTAGATTTTTTACTCAGTCTACGATATTGACCCAAATCTTTAAAAAAAATATCGAGAAATTCATGTTAGATTTTCCAGGTGCCTTGGTAAAAAGCACGTTTAGTTTGCCTTTCTCTTTTCCAAGCCGACTCTCCAGCGTTATCCATAAATCGTAGCTTTGTTCTCATTTGTATATGAACTAATCTTATGTTTTTGGTAAAAATCAAAATAATGTTATTTACTCTCGCAACAAGACTGTTACGTTCTCAGGCCTCACAGCAGTTTGACACGTGAGCATACAACGGAAGATATAGCACTCCCCGCAGAGTTCAGGGATCATTTGTACAATTCTTCTGTTGTTCTTGTAGCTAATGTCTATTCTTCATACTATTACATTCTGTAGGTATCTAACTACGGAGTGAAATTCTTAGAACGATCCCGTACCAGGTTAGTACAGGGGCTGCGCGGGTGTGCAGAGCGTCCTCACCCCTTTTTACCATCTCAACCTGTCGCGGACTATACATATGTTTGTATTTCGTGACAGTTAGATCTAAGGGGAAATGCTTCGGGAACACTACCGAGTATTCTTTGCGCCGAGACGAAAAATGTTTGTAGTCAAATTCAGTTCCTTTATAACTAACGACTTCAAACGACGATCTCCACACCTTTTTTGTCAGGGATATATCGATATTTTTTTCGCTTTAATAAGTCCTACATACCTACCTATATAACTTTAGATATTTACCTACATATAATCGCAGTGCTGCACTATCCATGTCTATAAATAGACTAATATTATGTAAGCATACTTACTGTACTAGTAGACCTACCAAAAACGAAAACAGGTGATTGTACTGATGATTACCGATAAGACACTACAAAAAAACCTGTATTTTTTAAATTTCGCAATGTATTGCAAATAAAACATCTCACTGATGCTAGACTTCAACGTACGTTGCGTAGATAGGTGCCGCGGAGTCAATGGCGCGTCATAGGTGGGGTATTGACCCGAGTTTTGTACGCTATACATCGCGGGTTTGAAAAATACTACATCACTAAAACGACAAGTATAAGACAAATGGTTATTGGTATCAGATTGTGTTTAGGTAGTATAATAATAGCTCCATGTTTACGCTAGCGTTCTAATTACATCCTGTATAATATAGTCCTTAATCTAAGGCTGAGATCTATAGACAGAACTTACACTTTGCTCAGACTTAAGACAATTAAAGACTTATTAAAACAAGACAGCGACACTGACATTAATCTATCTCGTTTTAATTGTAACTTAAGTCTGAGCAAAGTCAAAGTACACTCTACGGATTTCAGATGTAAGTATTATTAATTAAGTTGTAGGCTCATTGATTAATGAATCACGTGACATAGGGGAGTATGATAACGAAAAAACTCTTCAAGGACCGAAATCTGTCAACCTCAGTTAACAAAGCGTATCCTATGGCGTATCCTAACCCAAAACTGTCAAACAATCTCACACGAACCCGCGCTATCCGATGAGCCCTAAACTTTGCGGACTACAATCAAGCAACACGCGTAAGAGTAGGCTCTATCGTTCATGATGCAATACAAAACAAAAAACTTGTCAAGGACCGGTGACGTTCATCCTCCGATAACATGAGCATATCCAAATTCCAAACCCTATCAAGCAATCTTACATGAAACTGCCCTACCCGTGAGTCCATCACTACTGCTATCTACACTTTGTAACATAACTTATCGAGCTACAATCAAGCAACACGCTTAAAAGAAGAGATAGCTCTCTCATGCATGAAACAATACAAAACAAAACCTCTTTAAGGACCGACAACTGTGAACCTTAGTTAACAAAGCGAATCCAAACCCAAAACTGCCCATTAATCTAATAAAACTCCGGTAGGCAGCCATCAAGGTCAAATTGAGATTTTTTTATGACAAATCTGACACAACACACAAACCTGAAAGCGATATGTTTTAAATATTTGGACCCAGTGCTCCGAGCGGCTACATTTGGTCAAAGAGAACGTTGTCCTATAGCTTCTCACTCAGATAGGTCGAGGGATTGGAAGTTACCGTATTTGTATTTAACGAGAGAAATTCAAGAGAAGACAATTTTGGAAAGATCGTCCAAATATGACCTGTTGGCCCAATACTTTGGCAGAGGATCATGCGTATAACGTATCTCCTTAAAGGAGGGTTTAGGGGTTACCATGTACCTATCTAATAAAGCGAAGACGCTCAAATGAAGACGAACGCAGCCACTTCATTATTGCGAGAGTTTAATTCAGCTGCTGTTTGGACCATTCATCCGCATTAGTGCCGCTCGGTGACAGATTAACGGATTTATTACCTCCTTAAGATTCCGTGGTGCGAAGGAGACCGTATTACTAAGCCTCCACAGTCCATCCGTCCGCCACTACAGATTCGTGTCTTCAGATCGTCCTGTATTTCTTTTGCCGCTATAACAAAAAATACGTCATAAAAATTTCAAAATGGCACCATGTCAATTTAAAAAGAAAGTGTTGTTTCTTGTACGATGTTACGGAAGCCATCGCGTGTGAATCCGACTTGCCGATATTTAGGGTTCCATACCTCACCGTACCGCAGCACACCGCACCGCATCTCAGCGCAACACACCGCAACGATCCGCACCACCCCGCAGCGAACGGCACAGCAGCATACTGCACCACATTGCACCGCACCGCACCGCATCGCACTGCACTGCACCGCACCACACTGCATCGAACCACACCGCACCGCAACGTACCGCACCACACCACACCGCAACGTACCGCACCACACCGCACTGCACCGCACCTCAGTGCACTGCACCGCAGCACGTCGCACCGCACCGCAATGCAGCGCACCACTCCACACCGCACCACATCGCAGCGCACTGCACCGCACCGCACCGTACCCGTACAATACACAAAAAACAACACTTTTTTTTTTCATGGCGACTTTTTCAAAAAATTATTGTTTGTTTTTATTGATAGCGTAGCGGCAGTAGAAGACAATATTTCTTTGAAAATTTCAACTCTACCAGTTAACGGTTCACGAGATCCAGCCCGCTGACAGATAGACGGACGGACAGAGTACGGGCAGCGGAGGCCTATTAATAGGATGTCGATGGCATACTTAGGGTACGGAACCCTAAAAATTTACATCTCCATACAATTTTGGCCAATTTATGCAAAGTTAACGTTAACTTTGAATAGATACACTTGTACTATTACGTATTCTGAGCTCTAAACACACAAGCGGTAGCTTTCAGGTGCTTTTAGTAAATTAACTCGGACCGTTTTAAATTAGACACTCTCTGAAATACACGTAGGTAGGTACCAACCGCAGGTTTCCTGAGCAGCCGTACTTAATAACTCACATTTATTGGTAGGATAAGGGATCGAACAAAGAACTTTACGGTCGTGAATCAAAATTGATTTCATTTTATAAAACGATAGTGTGATAGCGTCACAAATTAAATGAGGCGAATAATTAATTTATAACTTTTGGACATCAAAAACGAATTTCAATTAAAGACTAATGCGAATAAAAGGTCGTTATACGGTGCATTAATTTCGTAATGTGTCTATCATTTCATTAATTTTGAACACAAATTATTAATATGCCTATTAATCGAATTAATTTAATTTTAAAGCTTTTTGGTATATTTTAGTTGGCTATGTTTAAAACATTATTTTGACAAATTATTTACAAATTGATGAAGTTAAAATCGTCCTACAAGAGTGAAAGGTCCTTAAAATTTGCCATTTCCGAAAATCGTGAAGTACGTGTAATTATAGGTAGGTATACCTATGCCGAAAGCCTAAATTTTAATATCTTGGATATTAAATTTCAAAACTGACAGACTTTCATACAAATTTCAAAACCTTATGAGTGCGTAACCGTCCGCGCCGTATGGGGTAACCCTTACCGGGCGCGGGCGGTTACGCACTTGCTAGATTAGCCTCAGAAGTATAGAGACAATAGAGTCAGGAATCAACCTACTGAGAGTCTAGACCTTAGTTCGTTATCAATAAGCTAGGGCGTGGTTGTAGGTAGGAGACAAAATAAAAGATTGTATAAGGAAATAAACTGTTTTATTCAGGGAAAAACTCCCTCCAAATCAAAGTTTATCTTTACCATTACTTATTGCTTTATCATTAAATAATTTATTATTTCCTTTAAGAAAAATCTACCGCCAGTTCGTAAAAAGCATATTATCTACCGAGAGAAAGAACTGGCAAGAAAAAACTCGGTGGTGTCTATTTTGAAATACCAATTACACATTTGAACAATACATAAATCAACATACATAGTACAACAAAAGAAATATAAAATCAACAATATTCGTACCTGTAGGTATGTCACAGCTTCTTCTTAAAAATAGGAAAATTAATGATCTCTACCGTCAAAGCAGAGCCATTTATAGGCTGGGATTAACTCCCACCCTCTGTATAAAAATATAGTGATACCATCTAAAGATTAAATTCAATAGAGTCGATAGAGTTTAAACTCTACTAAATTTATATACTTCAAATTCCACATTATACTCTATTTAAATCTACAATTACTTTATTTCTAAAATATAATAAAATCTTAATTAAGTTTCGCCATGTAAGTACCATAGATTTGCCATTTATAATCTGTTAATTGTTCTGTCACGTCTGTAGTATTTTTTCTATCATTTTGACGTGCCTCTGTTTACAAATAAAATGTCTATGGTTTAGAATTAATTCTTAAGCAAAATCTAAAGAGTTTAGTAGCAATTTCAAGAAATAAATAGCAACTCTAACCATTTATCTTATACACTCATCCGATCCGAGTCCAAAAAAATACGTTCCGAAGTAGTCATAGAACTATTGTAGCTTATGACATATTATGACGTAGATATTTTTCATATAGGTATTTTCACGGTCTTGGATCGGTATTTTTGAATTTTCAAAAATTCTATGGGTTATGGGATAGGTTCTAATTGCATTTTCCACAGACTAACGATGGTGTTAGTTGTAAGTTTTAAACTTTAAAATGGTACTTTATAATACCAATAATGTTATCAAAGGTCATTCAACTCGGTCAGCAGTCATATTGCCATTATGTACAACGTACATGGTACATTATGTACTATTGTAGTACAATTACACGAATCACCACTTAGACACGTAATTAATTAGCTGTAATCTCTCCTACTATCTGGTTAAGAACTTCACTGTAACGTAATGCAATTACCTGCGCATTGTAATGGAATGATGTTCAGGGTTCATGTATTGAACTAGTACTGGTATGTATCACATAAAATATGTACCCTACACAGATGTGTCCATATTAATTGCAATTTTAATGAAAATATTGCTTTAAAAATTAAAGCTAGAATTATCTAATTACTATACAAATCATGCCGTGTGGAATGGTGCCAAGAATACTGGCTGCATTTCCGCGCTGTACAGCCAGGCTGATCCATTGCGCAAAAAATGAGCTAGCCCTTCTGTCACTAGATGGGGCTATTAATCGCGGTAAAATGTCTCGTAAATTTTTTTTAGCACTAAGACTCCATGGCCCCAGGGTATCCACGGCAAACAGAACAAAAATGTAACTGTCGATAAGAGAGGCATACATGGCGCCGATTGCCGTTTTCAGCTGTTTCTGCTGCGGCTCCCAGTTTTGATGATATGTCTCCCTGATATGACACGGGGCCAATGTGGCAACGCAAGTTACGTGCCACATTAGCGCCCGTCTCCTCGCTAACCCGGTGCGGGCGATCGCGAGCGCTATGCGGGTGTGAGAAGCGTCCCCCCCCCGCCTCATACCCCGATTGCCATCTCAATCGGTCGTGTACTTACTTCGTCGCGACTTAAGTACAAAAGAAAATAAACACCTAATCCAGTCTATAAGTACCATCATAATAAATGAAGTTCCATACAACAAGTAGGTATAGAAAATAATATCAGCTTCAAGTAGAATTACTGAAATAGAAATTCCTGTGACAATTCAGTGCTCCGGGTCTAGATTCAGTTGACTGCAACAAAGGAACTTTACCGACTTCGCACGCATAAGATAGGGTGCGCCTAGGTTGTCGCCTTTGCCACTAAGTATTTTAATTTATTTTTTTCTAACTGATTTCCACGACTTCGTACGCGTGGATTTAGGTTTTTAAAAATCCCGTGGGAACTCATCAATTTTCCGGGATGAAAAGTAGCCTATGTCCTTCCCCGGGATATAAGCTAACTCTGTACCAAATTTCATCAAAGTCTGTTGAACGGTTGGGCCGTGAAAAGCTAGCAGACAGACAGACAGGCAGACACACTTTCGCATTTATAATATTAGTATGGATTACCAACTGATGCCCACGACTTTGTCCGCGTGGAATTAGATTTTCAAGAATCCCGTGAGATCTTTTTGATTTTCCGGGATAAAAAGTAGTCTATGTCACTCTCTAGGTCTTTATCTATACCCATGCAAAAAAAATCACGTCAATCCGATGCACCGTTGCGATGTGATTGAAGGACAACCCAACAAACCAATAAACCAACAAACAAACACACTTTCGCATTTATAATAAGGGTTTCTGATTTTACTTATCAGTATAATGGTGTAGATTGATTTAATTTAGTTTTAAGGTTTATTGTAGTGTTCATTGTATTTAGTATAGTGATCAAATAACAAAGTTTTCTTTCTTTCTTTCTTCCTTTACATGAATGTCATACCTATTGAGTCGTGGCGAAAGTGTGCGCAGGCTCGAAACCCAAGCACAAACAGTATTCGACTTATTTACTGCTATCGGACGGAGAGGTTTTTATAAGTCTCCTTATTACTTCCACACTGCAAGGCAAAAACATGTTTTTCACGTCTATTTTCTGTTATTGGTTTTTATTATCATATTTGCATCTTTATTAAGTTAGTTTAAAAAATCGATAGGCTTTGGGATTCCAAGGTCCTATATTGGCGACCTCGCACCGTAAAGACCCCCACAAGGTGGAAAGACGACATCAAACGAGTCGTGGGGAACTGCTGGATTCAGTCGGCGCAAGATCGTGGCGGCGTGGCGTGGAATTCCAAACCCCTGAAAGAAATCGAATCCGGGACCTCCAACTAATAAGACCACAGTGCTTACCACTGCGACAGGGAGGTCGTCAGTTCTTGTGTAAAGAAACTGAAAATTAATTAAATTCTAACCTCAATGTGCTCGTGACACTTACCTTAAGAAATATGAAAGTATCTTACAAATAATCACCTAAAAGAAGAAAATAAATCATAATTTGCCAAAAACTTTTTCGACATCTTTTAAAAGAATTAATTAAGTCTGAAGCGGCCTTTCACCTCAAAGTTCAAAAGGTCACGTCAAGACGATCGTTAGGTAGGTTACAGCTAATGGGCGTACACTACTTAGTTAAAATAAAGGTTCACTATAGTGTGACTTTTTTATAATTTTACTATCTGATGCCCGCAACTTCGTACGCGTGGATTTAGGTTTTTAAAAAATCCCGTGGGAACTCTTTGATTTCCCGTGATAAAAGGTAGTCTATGTCACTCTCCAGGTCTTTAACTATACCCATGCAAAAAATCATGAATATTTTATTTACTTAATAACACAAAGACAATAATATTTTCAAGTCGGGCAGCCATTAATAGTTTTTACAAAAGTCCAAAGTCAAATATAATTATATTGAATTTAAGTACGAACACTTTTTTGGTAATACAAAATTCCGTTAAATTAAAAATTAAATGTACAAAGGTTCCAAACCGTCAGAGAAGAAGCACAGAACAAACTCTACCGAGAATTTTGTAGGTGCATCGTACTTTCTGCGAAAATGGTCTGTGGTTCTCTAAAATGTGATATTATAGGGTTCCCGTTTTTCATTAAATATCCCCTAAACCATTCAACATAACTTCAAAATTTATTACACCATGCCAAGTACAGTTTGCAAGCTTCGATCCCGAAGGTGCTATTTTCAGCACAACCTTAGTTATTTATAATGGAATGGCTTAGAAGCTATTAAGACTTTGAATTTATATTGTGAACACAGACTAAAAGAAAGTGTTATATGGAATATTCGTGAACAAACAGCGTGTTCTTATAAGTGAAGCCAGGTTGTGTATACCACGCATTAATTGCCCTTATTGCTATTGGTTTGCAATCAATGACGTGTCTCTAAAAATTGTTTAGGTACGATCGAGTGCCGTACTAATTAATCGCATTCTATGATACATTATGAATGCGCTTGAACTACATAAGTGAGTGAATCTTTTATTTTAATAAAAAAAAATACAGTCGAATTGAGAACTTCCTTTTTTGGAGTCGGTTAAAAAGTAGCTTTTGCTTGCGACTTGGACGGCCTGGATTTATAATTTGAAACAAGTACTAATAAAAAAAATTAAAAACTGGCCAAGTGCGTGGCGGGCCTCGCGTAGTGTAGGGTTCCGTATAGTCACAACTTAGCCATGATAGATTTCTTAAATTGAGAACTTGAATGATATATAGGTAGGTTGTTCGTTGCATTTTGCATCGGGGTATAAGGCGGGGAGACGCCCCCCCCCCCCCCCGTACACCCAAATGTCACCCACGCTCACCCACACCGGGATAGGATGGAGGCTGTGCGGGTTGTCGGGGCGTTCCCTCTCTGAGTGCCATCTCGACCTGTCGTATACTATAGGTACAAAGCCTGTATGGGTACCTTTTTTAATTAATTCCATTTATTGATGGCTATTTCGCCGTCTATCTTAGCCTTTAGTCTGTGCCTCGGAAGTGGAGCACTTCAGATTTAAGCTCCGTTCCAGCCTCGAGGACCGTGGGGTACTAACTACACTCGCATATTGATGACAAAAGTTCCCGTGGTGGCTTAGATAAATTGAGTTTTGCATATAAAATACTGTGGGTTGAACCTATATTCGTTATATTAAATAACTTATAGCTTACTAGATGATGACCGCGACTTCGTCCGCGTGTGCTTAGATTTTTAAAAATTCCGTGGGGAAAAAGTAGCCTAAGTTCGTCTCCAGGATGCAAGTCATCTTGCCAAATTCGTCAAAAAGTGTTAAAATATGGGCCTTTAAGAACCCCGTGGGAAAACTTTGATTTCCCAAACTAAAAAGTAACCTCGAAAATCGTGGGGACTACCTACACTCGCATGTTGATGACAAAAGTTCCCGTGGTGGCTTAGATAAATTGAGTTTTGCATATAAAATACTGTGGGTTGAACCTATATTCGTTATATTAAATAACTTATAGCTTACTAGATGATGACCGCGACTTCGTCCGCGTGTGCTTAGATTTTTAAAAATTCCGTGGGGAAAAATATATGGGGTATGGTATGGTATAATGGGGTATCGCTAAAATCCTTACATCATTCCGTTTGACACTGGCTGTGGATTTCTATTTTAAATTCTACATGGCACAGTAGTTCTCTTTTTAATATATTATTTGGCTAGGACCTACTACTTTCTTGTTTTAAATTTTAAATCTAAATATATAAAAGGAAAAGGTGACTGACTGACTGACTGACTGACTGACTGACTGATCCATCAACGCACAACTCAAACTACTGGACGGATAGGGCTGATTTTTTTTTGCAGATAGCTATTATGACGTAGGCATCCGCTAAAAAAGGATTTTTGAAAATTCAACCCCTAAGGTGGTGAAATAGGGGTTTGAAATTTGTGTAGTAGTAGTGTAAATAGTTAACGCCATCCAAGTCGCGGGCAAAAGCTTGTAATTTAATAGAACCACGGGCCCAGTCAGCACGGGATCTACTTTTTATTTGAATAAAAGATTCACTCACTCATGTAGTTCAAGCGCACTCATGTATGATAGAGTGCGATTACTCATACGGCACACGATCGTACCTATACATTATTTAAATGGATATTACTTTTTTTTAATCACTTGCTTCGCTCAAGTGGTATTTTTAGAGTTCCGTACCTCAAAAGGAAAAACGGAACCCTTCGTTGTCTGTCTGTCTGTCGGTCTGTCAAGAAACCTACAGGGCACTTCCCGTTGACTTAGAATCATGAAATTTGGCAGATAGGTAGGTCTTATAGCTGACATAAGGGGAAAAATCCGAAAACAGTAAATTTAGGGTTATATCACACAAAAAATTAAATTGTGGTCATTATTATTATTATTATTATTTATTTATTTATTATTTAATTAGAACGGCCATAAAGCCAATTACACTAATTAAACTACGAGTACAAACTAACATAAACATACTTACAAATATTGTTAAAATTATAAATTTTAAAAAGCAAAATTATAAATTTTCACAAAAGTGCAAGATCTGACCCATGAGGTCAGCCCATTTGTCAGCAAATATGTCACAGCGAGGGGACTCCTTCAGCAGCGCGTTGAGCGCAGCCAAAGTGCGCGGTATGGGTGACCTGGAGCGCGCTACCGTGCGACTAAACGGACTTACGAAAAATTTGGAGCGGTGGCGGAGATAGCTGTAATTAGAGGGTGCATAAACGCAGCAGAGCTTCATGAACTAATAAATAGTATTTTCAATTTTCAAAGTAAGATTACTATATGAAGTGGGGTATCAGCATAAAGGGCTTCACCTGTGCATTCTAAAACAAATTTTATTTATTTTTAGGCATCAGGTTTTTGAGTTATCGTGCAAAATGTCGAAAAAATACAACTGTAGAACTCTGAGTGCGCGAGTCTGACTCGCTCTTAGCCGATTTTTTTTAATCGGTGAGGGGATGGAATTTCCGAAAATCTTGAAACTGAAAAACGTACCTAGGTCCCGTGCTGCTATTTCACAAATGGGTTGACACTATTAAGACAACAATAAAGAATGTATACCTACCATGAAATTTGAGCTATGTTTAAGACCATATTCATGTCTAGATTCGACATATTATAGATAAAAGGAAAAGCTGATTGACTGACTGACTGATCTATCAACGCAAAGCTCAAACTACTGGACGGATCGGGCTAAAATTTGGCATGAAACCATGCATAGCTTTTATGACGAAGACATCAGCTAAGAAAGAATTTTTGAAAATTCAACCCCTAAAAAGGTAAAATAGGGGTTTGAAATGTATGTAATCTACGCGTACGAAGTGACGGGGATAAGCTGGTGGGTAATACAAAGCAAATTAAGTTTTGTTTATTCTTTTACGAAAGCAATAATAATGTTGCATTAAAACATTTCTAAAGAGGCAATAACGTGTACTGGAAGCAGAACACCTAAAATAGAATGTCCTCTGACAATTCAGAATTCTAAAGTCTAGATCAAGTAGACTTTGACTGCAACAAAGAACTTTTCTCTAAGCCAGCGCAAACTTGCGCAAACAAAAAATAGCTTGATGGTTACCTAATCTCTCCAATAAGCCAAGTTTGCACTATACGCTATCCACGGAGAGAAGTTAATACATGGGTCTCTCTGTTACGTAATCACATACAAATGACAAAGACGAAAAAGTCAGTGGACATTTACCATTTTGAGTGACCAACCAATCACAAACGAGCCTATGTTTTTCGTACTACTGTAACACGGAAAAAAGTTAGTACGGAAAACGAAGAAGAAAGACTTGCTTTCATTTTATTAGATACAAGCTTTTACTTGCGACTTCGCACGCGTGTTGTAAGTAATTTATAGCCTACTAGCTGATGCCTGCAACTTTGTACGCGTGGATTTAGGATATGAAAAATCCCGTGGGAACTCTTTGATTTTCCGGGATAAAAAGTAGCTTATGTCATTCTCCAGGTCTGAAATTATACCCATGCAAAAATCACGGCGATTTGTAGGTCCATTGCGACGTTATTGAAGGGCAAAGCAACAAACCAACAAACAAACACACTTTCGCATTTATAATATATTCGCATTCTTTAGAGCCTCAATAGCTCAACCGGTAAAGGAATGGACTGAAAACCGAAAAGTCGACGGTTCAAACCCCGCCCGTTGCACTATTGTCGTACCTACTCCTAGCACGAGCTTGACGCTTAGTTGGAGAGGAAAGGGGAATATAAGTCATTTAACATGGCTAATATTCTTTAAAAAAAAAACGTTGTTCCGTTGCGACGTGATTGAAGGACAAACCAACAGATAAACACACTCGCATGTATAACATGGTTAAGTGATCTCGGCCTGAGACATTGACTGCGTCGGTCGAGAGTCTGTGGCGAGTCGAGACAAGACAAACAAAATTCGATTTATCTACTGCCGTCGGACAGCCGGTCTCTGTATAACTCGCCTCTTATTACTCGTACCTTCGCTTTGTGAACTAAAAACATGTTTTCCACTTCCAATTTTCACTGTTTACGAGTTTTTCTTTCATATAGGACCTAGTATTTGTTGTTTTCTAGTCTTTTTTTCTGGGAAAAAAGGGGAAAGAAATCCCTCCGGAATTTTAACTGGCAGAGTGTATCCGACTTGCACGGACTAAACTAATCTCTTTCTGGGTGTCTTGGATTGCCGTCACATAGGATTATGAGAGTGAGGGAATAGAAAGTGTATCTGTGCTTGCGCTAACACTTTTGCACTATGACATTTGCGTAGTTGGCTTCGCTGAACCAACCAGCGCTGGACCAACCTATCGCCGGCTCACTACAGAGCACTGGTCATCCTCTCAGAATGAGAAGGGTTTTTTTGCCATAGTTACTACGTTGACCAAGTCACACACCTTTAAGAAAGCCTTTATAAGAGCATCATAAAAACAAGTGATATTCAATTGCTTAGTTTTCTTGACATTCCCCTTTGCCCTCCAACTAAGCGAAAAGCTTGTGCTAGGATGGGTAAGACAATAGTGCAACGGGTGGGGTTTGAACCAGCGACCTTTGGAATTCAGTCCGCCCCTTAACCGTTGAACTTTTGAGGCTCTAAAATGCACATAACTTCGCAAATTTAGGTAAAAGTCGGACCCCTGACCTCCCGATAGAAAGGCGGTCTTAATTACTAGCCTCGTAGCTTTAGTTTTAAGTTTGCGTAATAATTATCACCACTATATCTTACAAATCTAACAACTGACTATCGAAAAAAGTAATTTATTACCTATTTTGAATAAATCATTTGACTTTGACTTTGACTTTGACTTTGACTTTGACTTAGACTATCTCCGCTCATTACCGCTCAATGCCCTCAAGTATCTAGTTAATGAATTTAATTTTCTCGTCAAAGCTTTCCCATTATAACGCTCAAAGGTTTCCTCAAGTCAATTGGCTCGCTAGAAATTTTATAACCTTTTTATCATGTAGCTCGAGCACTTTATCTACGGAAAGGCCTTTAGTTAAGAAAGGAATATTAAGTAGGCTTTGCCTGACTCAAAGGCTGGGTCTAGACTTTATTGATTTACCTCAATACCAAGCCTAAACTGGTATCTACATCGTACATGACATGAATAAAACAGCTGTAGGTATATACAAAATTATAAGATGATGAATAAAGCTTATTTTTAGGTTCCGTATGTTTAGAGAAAAATAAACCCTCGTTGGATCACTTTGTTGTATGTCTGTCTGTCTAATATTCTAAATTGAACACTTGAAAAGAAACCGCTGAGTTTCTTGCTGGTTCTTCTCGGTAGGAATTTCATTCCGTACCAGGACGATTCAAAAGCACTTGTAAAAGTTTACTTGAATAAGTTGAATAAAAATATATTCTATTCTCTGTAAAGACCCGTCAAAGGAACCAAAACCTACAGGGTACTTCCCGTTAACCTAAGATCATCGGCAGGTATTAGTCTGCCATAATGTCGAGATAGCAATCGGGATATGAGGCGCGCGTGTTACCCGCGCTCCCCCGCACTGGGTTGCCGCGCGGACCGTGCGGGTGTGGCGGGCGTTCTCTCCCCGATTGTTGTCATCTCGACCTGTCGCGTACTATAGGTAAATAGGTCTTATAGCACAAGTAAAGGGAAAAATCCGAAAGCGGTAAATAAAAATTTCAAAATGGCTGCCATGAAAACTAAAAAAAACTAAAAAGTGCTATTTCTTTTAATATGGTACTGAACGCTTAGTGTGCGAGTCCGACTCGCACTTGACCGATTTTTTTCTTATCCAACTAAAAGTGTCTATCTGTCTGTCCTTGTTATTGTCGTGTTACATTTTACGGTCCATCAGTTAAACCAAATTTGACAAAATTTGGTGCAGAGATAGCTTGCATCCCGGAGACGCGCATTGACTACCTTTCTTATTATTTCGGAAAATCAAAGTTTCCACGGGATTTTTTAAAACCTAAATACACGCGAACGAAGTCACGGGTATCATCTTGTATTTCTAAAGTTTTAAAATTCATTCATATCTCTTTCATTATTTCGCACCAAACTTTACTCAGGTTAATCATATTCATGGAAATTCCGTCGGTTACTTATTTGACCATAAAAATTCTTATAATGCGAATCGTTTACCATAATTCCTGTCTTTATTACTTCACACTTTATCTTTTCATAGACAGTTTATGGCTTTTGATCTCCCGGGTGTAATTTTTGGTATAACCTAGGTATTTATGGGGGAGTGGTTTGGAAGCTATCCGGGACCATGGACTTGGGACAGCTAGATGTCGCACGTTCATTAAATAGTATGAAAACAAACTATGCCTATTTTTAGGTTTCCGTGCCCGAAGAGTGTCAATGGGACCCTATTACTAAGCCTCCGCTGTCCATCCGTCTGTCTATCCGTCAGCGGACTGTATCTCATGAACAAATAAGTAACCGATTTGTGACCATAAAAATTCTTATAATGCGAATCGTTTACCATAATTCCTGTCTTTATTACTTCACACTTTATCTTTTCATAGACAGTTATAGACTTTTGATATCCCGGGTGTAATTTTTGGTATAACCTAGATATTTATGGAGGAGTGGTTGGGACATCTAGATGACGCACGTTCATTAAATAGTATGAAACCAACCGTGCTTAGTTTTTTAGGTTCCGTATCTCCACAGGAATAAAGGAATTGACCTAGAATCATGAAAGGCTTGTGGAAGTAACTACAAGAGACATGTCCAGCAGTGGACGTCTATCGGTTATTGATGATGATAGTATTGACAGAGGGGTGAAAATAAAATACGGAAGTGCTCAAAGCCTTTCGGGCACGCCTGGACGCACGGTTTGCGGCATCTAGCTATTCCAAGTCCATGCTATTGGGACATTATATTGTGACGCGGGGTATTTCAGATTTAAGCTTCATCCCAGGCCAGTCCGGGCTAACGATGTATTAACGGGGAAACTTTCCGGGATGCTTTAGAGAAATTGGGCTTTAGCGATTAAACTGACCAGGTACCGCGTTGTTATAAGCTAATATTTGCTGCAAAGGTTATACATGGTGTAACCAGAGAACGCTAGCGAAAACTTAGCGTTATTGTTATCTAAATCTAAATGTATAAAACTAACTGACTGACTGACTGACTGATCTATCAACGCACAGCTCGATCTACTGGACGGACCGGACTGAAATATGGCATGCAGATAGCTATTATGACGTAGGAATCCGCTAAGAAAGGACTTTTGAAAATTCAAGTCAAACAGGGGTTTTTCAACAACTTTTCCTGGACCAAAAATAGCTGTCGTTTCCAATGACTTCTATATATCTAGAAGTCATTGGTCGTTTTCTGGGATGCAAGCTACTTATCTGTAGTCTGTACCAAATTTAGTCGATTAAACTTAGACTGTCAGTTGACTGTCAGACATACTTTCATATATAAAACTAGCGGACTAAATATTATAAAAAAAGAATTAGCAAAATCGGTTCAGCTGTTCTCGAGATTTGCGCGCATTCAGCGATTCATTTTTATATATAGAGATAAATAAAATATTACCACATTTAGTTAAACTGTGATAATATTTACTATGTAAGTAGGGATTTATCATGATAGAATCACAGATCGAATAATATGATATGCTACAAGACAGAACTTCAAAATTATAGTTTCTAAAGTATTCTTCTAATAAGTAGAAAGTCTCTAGGTGCTTACTATATTTAGGTAGGTAGGTATATCTAGAGAAAAAGAGTGTTGGAACTGAAAAAATGGCTTTATCAGTTATAAATAATACCTAGGCACATTTCAGTATTATCAGAGATATAACAAATAAGAGAGATTTTACAAATAAGAACCCTTTTGTAAAAATATATCCTATAACTTAAAAATTAAATAAACAATTTACCTACTACACCCTGTAACCTGCTAAAATTATTCATATTTAAATATGTATAAAATCTAAATACACTGTGTGATGGTAGTAAATTAAAAACCAGCTGCGTTTCCATTACTTCGAGGATCATACGCACCTTCCATCATACCATCCGGGTATCTTACTAATGCACCTGCGTGTCCAACGTTTTCAGAGTACGGTGGTAAAATAATAATTTTATGCCCTATTTTCCTAAGATATTCAATTGTTTCATCACTGAATCTACTCTCTAGTCGTAAAACATCACTGTGGTTTCTGCCCGTAGTCGGTCCGTACACCCACCTAGGCTCCGAAATAGACTTCTGTAAATTCATCCCTTGAACTACATATCGATGGAAGATTGCAGCTTGCGTCTGGGGTTGTCCGTCGCCACCTCTTGTACCATAAATCATTAAGCGACCATCGTTCAACCTAGCAGCAGGAGGATTCAAAGTATGGTAGGGCTTCTTTCCTGGAACTAAAGATCTTATATGATTCCTCTCCAGGTTAAAAGAAATACCACGATTGTGCCACAAGATTCCCGTTTCAGGTAAAACAACTCCGCTCCCGAACTCTTGAAAAAGACTTTGTATAAACGAAACTGAAAATCCCTTGTTGTCCATTATACCCATCCAAATCGTATCCCCGGGGCCTTCGCCTTTTCCATTTGAAGATACTTCATTGAGACTAATATTCCTTGCCATTTTGGCAATTGCTTGACTTGATAACATTGATTGGGCATCGATTTTCATATAACGAGGGTCGGTCATGTGCTCGTTTCGTAACACAAATGCCTGTTTTGTAGCTTCAACTGTTGCATGAATAAATTGACCTTCATGTCGGCCGTCGATGTGTAACTGATCCAAGATTCCGAGAATGGATAAAGAAAGTAGACCTTGAGTTGGTGGCGGTAGGTTGAAAACTTCACCGTGCGAATGAGCCAATCTCAACGGAGTCCGCCTAATGGCTGAGTAATTTGCAAGATCTGTTTCTGTGATTGGCATACCAAGGGACGCCATGTCTTTCGCAATCAATTTCGCTAAATCACCCCGATAGAAACTATTTAATCCGTTCCGTGAAAGAGCTTTGAATGTTTTTGCTAAATTCCTTTGACGAAATAATTGACCCTCTTTGGGTATTGTTCCGTTTGGTAAAAATACGTTCCTAAATTCTTGGGAATTATTTTCATCAAATCCAACATCCTTAAGCGCCTCTATTTGTGAACATGTAATAGGGAATCCTTCCTCCGCATACATAATAGCATCAGCCAATAGTTTAGATATAGATTGTCTAGGATAACCACTTTCAGATACATATTTCAAAGCCTCTTCCCATCCACCGACAGTTCCAGCAACAGTGATAGCTGATTTAGGGCCTCTTGCCGGGATTTTACTATACCCTTTAAAAAATTGGTCATTAGCTAAACTACCGGCTGTTCCACAAGCCTCTATTGCGACAAAGTCACCGGTCGGCGGAACGATGAGCCAGAACCCATCACCTCCAATGCCGTTCATGTGGGGATACACGACGGCAATGGTCGCCGCCGCAGCAACCATAGCCTCCATAGCAGTTCCACCATCTTTTAGAATGCTTAAAGCACTTTGCGTTGCCAAGTGATGTGGGGTTACAACCATTCCTCGTGGGGCGAAGGTTCTTGTCTCCATATTTAAAACTATGTTGTTTGAGATTCTGAAACAAAATTTCCTCATTTAACTAAACAATAAAAAATATCATCATAGACAAGGAGTTCACCGATAGAAACTTTTGCATGCATGAAGAGCCTTCCAAGTTATTCGTTCTGCCTGTATTGTATGGAACTACGAGTAGTTTGGAAAGGAATGAACTTTGGGATAACTTCAATGTAAATATGCATGTGTGAGATTTTTGTATAAAGAAGAGAGAGAAGTTAAGACAGTGGGCTTTAATAGTGATGGCTAATAACATCTAATGATGACTCATCAAAGTTATCATCTATCAATTATTAATTGAAATGTAGGTAGTTGTAAATTTTGTCAGGTAAGGCCAATATTAAGTTATTAAAATCAAGCAAAGCATCTGCTGTATTATCTGTGATGATAAATTAAATCCAATGATTACTAATGAAAGTTATCATTTATCAATTATTTGTCAGGTAAGGCCAAATACTAAGTAATTAAAAATCAAGCAAAGCATCTGCTGTATTATTTCAAAGTAAGAACCCTAATCATCTAAACAGGCTTCTATAATAATTAGAAGCTAACAACCTAGTGTTTACTTTTATCTCAATGTATAAAATAAATAGCACAAGAGGGTAGGTTATAAATACAGAAGTAAAACCAACCAAGTCGAATAATAATTAATCATTTATTGAAAGATCTTTAATACTTTAATCTTTATAGACCTATCTGTATTTTGTTGTATTTCTCAGCATAGGTCTATTTCATATTAAAATGAATCTACCACCCGTTTCCAAAGGTGTTTCGTTGTGGAGAAGAAATGGGCAAAGAAACTCCACAACACACATCTTTTAAAAGCATTACAACATTCCATAATACATAACATAATATCTAAACATATTTGGTACATGGTTATAATAACTAAACCTTTATAAGGCAAGTGATTACAATAAAATATAAGAATACTTAACTTTAGTAACTCTGTCGCCTTTGTTTACTCTGAAGTCACATCACTTCACTAGACTAAGGCTGTAGTTAACACGAGGAGTTATAATACGAGACTGCCCCTTTATCGATGTGTGTCCCGTTTTTATCCTCTCTCCATTGTAAACAAACCACAGGCCACCGTCACATGACATCTTTAATAATTATTTATGTTGGTACAATGGTAGGTACCATTGTACCAACATTGAGATTGTTGACATTATTATTAATTTACTTAAATAATATTATTTGCAACATGTATTGACGGTTTACTTATTATTGTTTTACTACATTAATTAATGCCATACTCTATTGATGATTTACATATTATTTCACATAATTTCTATAGACAACTGTATTTTAAATCCAGCCATATCCTGTCAATCCTAGTATGTTGTCAGTATTTACTTTACAATAAATAATTAGTCATATGTATCGATAATTTACATAATATTATTTTTCGTATTGTCACATTCCTAGATATTAAATTGGACAACAATAAAGAATATAAGATACTACTAAATCATAACCTTTCGGGTTGGGTAACATTGACGTTGATATCCTGTCGCGGGATAACGATTCTGTTTAAATTATTACTACAAATATTTATTGTAGACTCCAAGTTTATGATTGGGTCAATTCTAGCATAATAATTATGTATCCAATTTTATCGTAATATAACACGGCCATACTGACAAGTACTTCGTTCCCGAAGTACATAGGGAAATTAGAAAGAAAAGAAAAAAATCTAGCTAAGAGCTAAATAAAAAAAATAACTGTAAGGTAAAAAGATCTATAAGCTAAGGAAGATCTATAAGCTAAAAAGATCTATAAGCTACAGCTACCTAGTTTAACTGTCCCTAACTGGCTGCGCCCCATAATTTAATGTTTAAAAATTTTTTTTTTTTGTATAATATGTATAGTTTTTTTTTTTATTATTATTAGTTTTTTAAAGCAAGGGGTCTTGTACTAGACTCTTGCCCAGTAGAGGTCATTACTAGACCTCGCTACTTACTGGCACCGTCCGAACAAGCCGTCTAACATTACCAACCAATATTTTTTAACATTTTTTTTTTTTTTTTTTTTTTATTGGTACTAGTAATGATTAGTGCCAGCAGCCCTAACTAACTGGCCTAACCGCTGCCCCCCCATAAATGGGTCTTGTACTAGACTCTTGCCCAGTAGAGGTCATTACTACACCTCGCTACTTACTGGCACCGTCCGAACAAGCCGTCTAACATTACTAACCAATTTTTTTTTTTATTCGTTTGTTTTTTTTTTTTTTTTATTGGTACTAGTAATGATTAGTGCCGGGCAGCCTAACTAACTGGCCTAACCGCTGCCTCCCCATAAATGGGTCTTGTACTAGACTCTTGCCCAGTAGAGGTTATTACTAGACCTCGCTACTTACTGGCACCGTCCGAACAAGCCGTCTAACATTACTAACCAATATTTTTTAACTCTTTATTTTTTTATTTTTTATTGGTACTAGTAATGATTAGTGCCAGGCAGCCTAACTAACTGGCCTAACCGCTGCCGCCCCATAAATGGGTCTTGTACTAGACTCTTGCCCAGTAGAGGTCATTACCTAGACCTCGCTACTTACTGGTACCGTCCGAACAAGCCGTCTAACATTACTAACCCTTTTTTTTTTTTTGTTTTTTTTTTTTTTTTGGGTCTAGTAATGATTAGTGCCGGGCAGCCTAACTACCTAGCTAACTGTCTGCCGCCCCCATAAATGGGTCTCGTACCAGGACATTACTGAATTATCACCAATAAGATGTATCACACCAATGGTGTAATACCAGCACTGTCAAGTCGAGCCGTCTAACATTACCCGACCAATGAAAAGGGCAATGATTAGTGCCAGGCAGACCTAGCTAACCTAACTCCCTTTGTTTTATATGGTTGAATAATAAAAATTGTCCCCTTTGGGAATAATAACATCCGTTTCATACGGGAATAAAAAAATTGTCCCCTTTGGGAATAATAACATCCGTTCCATACGGGAATAATAACATTTGTCCCATTCGGGGATAATCATTGGATTTTTTTTTTTTTTTTGTTTTTTTTTTTTGATTTTTTTTTTGTTGGTTGCTACATTCGGGAGTCTTAACATTTTGTCACATTGTGAGTCTTAACATTTTGTATCCATTGAGCATATTTTTTTTTTTTTCTTCCTCTGTTCTGTCATTTAGCATAAATTATTAGTATGTTTTATTACCATTCGGCCATCTTGATAAGTACTTCGTTCCCGAAGTACATAGAAAAATAGAAAAATGCAGCCAGTGAACTTAAATGAACAGCGGCAACAAAAGTACCGACAAAAAAAAATATAAGATTGCTCCATTCACAAAACGATATTCAATGATTCAATGTCAATGTTACTGTCATAAAAACCAGGATAGCCAGACGTCAGACCGAAATCAGAGTAGAATAGAATATGTTTTCTTTGTTGTTACCAAACAATGTTCCCCAATGTTAATATGTATACGGTTACTACTATTACGGTTAAAGAACTTTATTCTCACTAAGAAATAAATTCACTTACATGAGAAATTTAACAAATAAACAGTAGGTATCTTATCCACACACCCACTTTATTTTGTCTTGGTAGTAGTATAATAGTTATAATATCTGTACCTATGTGTATGTATTACATATGTATTATAGTAAGTATAGGGTTTATAGTATATATAAATGTATACATATATCGCACCGACGACACACTGTCGCAACCCAAAACATGTCAAATTTGAGTGACTGACTAACTGTCGTGATACCCTAACCAATATTTCATCATCTTTAGTTACATCTAAATTCGACGAAGAAGGACGTGACAGTTTACTGTTTAGACCGCATTAATTCAAATTGGAACGATATTGTTGAATCAGGTATGTAAAAGTTCAACTATGAATTAGAGTTAATACAATATAGCTGATTTAAACCTAAATAGATATTTCTAGTGTGTAGGTGTATTTCTAGTTATTACACTATTATCGATTCACAGAAATGAAATTTAAAATAGTATTTTCACTTAAGACACCCTTATTGGTTTAGTAAGTAATTTTAATGTGAATTAAATTGTGACCAGTGGGGTAGTAATTTTAATGTGAAGCTGGAAACCAAACGTTATTTTTCTGTTGCTTTGACACCAGCATAAACAATTAAACAAAAATATTAAAAGACGAAAGAACTGCTCGACAAAATATGATTCCCAGGACCTATTATGAATCTTACTTGCGAAGTTTGACTGGTTGATTTTAAGTACTTAAATAAAAAAATATTGCTGTCATTTTGATGCTAATTATTAGAAACAGACTGATGTAAAACTAGTTTAAGCATACTATTATTATAGAAATACTATTATTTAATTTTGCCTAGCTCCAATTTAGTGACTACGTACAATTACTGTGCAGTTACAACAATAGCTGATTATTTAAGTTAAAAAAAAAATATTTTGATTGGCTCTGTTTTTTTTTTGTATTCAAGACAAATTTTGTTTATTGTTTTGGAAGGTTTTTTTTTTTTTGTTGGAAAAGGCAGAAATTGTTGAAATTAAATTATTACTTTTTATAAATAAAAACTGATTATCTGATTGAATTTTCTTGATTATCTGGTTTTATTCATCAATGTCCAAACCTGAATGTGAAAATTATTTTTTTTGGAGGGAACTATAAAACTTAAAACTAAATTAAATAATTGTTGTAACTACAAAATTATACTCAAAACCATAAGGAAAAAGTCAACCATTATTTATAGTAACTCAAAAATTTTCAGCAATAACTATACAACTAAAAATAATTACTCTTTCTGAAAACCTTTTTTTTTTTTTTAGCAATACAGTCTTAACTCAAAAATTGCGAATTACAGTTACTACCTGTAACTTTGAAATAATTAGTAAATGATAATTGCGTTAATATTATTTATAAACCTTATAAAGTATTCACTTTTTTATAATCTATAACAGGAAGTGAATAATCAGTTTTTCGTCGATTCTGAAAAAGTCATTCTCTGAGTCACGACAGCACTGCATCACCAGTGCGACACGTATATTTAAAAATGTTTATATGTTTGTATTTTATTTTTATTTTTATAGTCATGTATGTGAATTTAGTATGAAAATATATTGTAGTTATATTTATATGTAACTATGTAATGTAGCATATGGTTTTTTTTTTTTTTTTTTTTTGAGGTATTATTGTAAGTAGGTTATATTATTGAAACCATTTATTGAGTAGTATTAAGTCATTTTGTGCATCTGTGATGATTGTGTGTATTGAGTTGCCATAGTAAAATAAACATGTATCATCAGCGTACAACAGTATGTTTCCTTTTAAACCTATTTCATTTATACTATCAATATAGATCAGGAATAACAAAGGGCTTATATTGATCCCTGAGGAACGCCAAATGTACAAACAGGTTTTGGTTTACTCCTATGATCTCCAGTTTTTATTACCGCTTGAATAAATATGTTCTTTATTTGATTTGTATGTATATCAAACAAACTCAAAACAGGAATAAATTAATAACACGTTGTAACGTAGGTATTTCCTAAAATAAAATGTGGGACGTATTATTATTTTTTGTTGGATGACCAATTGAAAAAAAAATAGGTTCCTATTTACTTGATTGGTTTGTCAAAATAATAAGATAAAATAAAATCAGGTTCAACCTAACCTCAAAGTTTATTGCTGATATGTGGGAACAATAAGAATATTTTATTAAAAATAAAATACTTTTGAAATGAGATATTTCGACAAAAGAAGATTAAATAAAACAAACTATATTTAAGGGGAATTATTCTTAAGCGAAGTTATAATAATATTATAGAGTTCAGTTTGGTAATCTTAATCCTTATTTATTAAAAAAAAATGTTAAATGTTATAATAACGTCACTGAGTAGAAAAAAAAATACTTGAGTAGGCAATCTGCCTTGCGTTGTTTTAAGAACGGATGGATAATCTCTTGTGTTGTTTTAAGAAAAGACAAATAGTTGAATTATTTTAAGAAGCAAAATAAATAAATATAGTTTATGTTTAAGTTGAATTAATCAGAATAAGTTAATTTCTTCAAGTTTTGAGCTGTAAGTACGGTGCGATTTCTTAAAAGCAAACCTTTTTGTTTCGGTACATCATAACGTTCTAAATGATTTCACATCTACATATACTTTATCAAAAACCGTTCGGCCAATCTGACCTCTAACTAGACTTATTCTTATCCAAATAAATTATACCACAACACGTGGTTTATCTAACTAATTAAAATCTTTTATGATTACCCTCACAAAAACTTTTTCATAGAAACAATACCACAAAATCGTGGTTTTTTTTAAATTTACACTTTTCTTCACACACAACGCACAAAATTGTACTTAGCTTGATCAAACGACGCGACGTTTCAACCGGCGGTGCCACACCAGCACCAAGTGCCGCTGACAACAGAGTTGCCCCTCGCTTTGGGATCATCGGGCACCAACACCAAGTGTCACCGACGACAGGCGGCAGCCTGTCGCTTCGAGGAGAAGCCGTATCCACGATTGCTGAAAGCATTTGAAAAGTATTAGTATTTCGACAAGCAGAGTATCGTATCCCACTTCTGATGTGAGATTTTTGTATAAAGAAGAGAGAGAAGTTAAGACAGTGGGCTTTAATAGTGATGGCTAATAACATCTAATGATGACTCATCAAAGTTATCATCTATCAATTATTAATTGAAATGTAGGTAGTTGTAAATTTTGTCAGGTAAGGCCAATATTAAGTTATTAAAATCAAGCAAAGCATCTGCTGTATTATCTGTGATGATAAATTAAATCCAATGATTACTAATGAAAGTTATCATTTATCAATTATTTGTCAGGTAAGGCCAAATACTAAGTAATTAAAAATCAAGCAAAGCATCTGCTGTATTATTTCAAAGTAAGAACCCTAATCATCTAAACAGGCTTCTATAATAATTAGAAGCTAACAACCTAGTGTTTACTTTTATCTCAATGTATAAAATAAATAGCACAAGAGGGTAGGTTATAAATACAGAAGTAAAACCAACCAAGTCGAATAATAATTAATCATTTATTGAAAGATCTTTAATACTTTAATCTTTATAGACCTATCTGTATTTTGTTGTATTTCTCAGCATAGGTCTATTTCATATTAAAATGAATCTACCACCCGTTTCCAAAGGTGTTTCGTTGTGGAGAAGAAATGGGCAAAGAAACTCCACAACACACATCTTTTAAAAGCATTACAACATTCCATAATACATAACATAATATCTAAACATATTTGGTACATGGTTATAATAACTAAACCTTTATAAGGCAAGTGATTACAATAAAATATAAGAATACTTAACTTTAGTAACTCTGTCGCCTTTGTTTACTCTGAAGTCACATCACTTCACTAGACTAAGGCTGTAGTTAACACGAGGAGTTATAATACGAGACTGCCCCTTTATCGATGTGTGTCCCGTTTTTATCCTCTCTCCATTGTAAACAAACCACAGGCCACCGTCACATGACATCTTTAATAATTATTTATGTTGGTACAATGGTAGGTACCATTGTACCAACATTGAGATTGTTGACATTATTATTAATTTACTTAAATAATATTATTTGCAACATGTATTGACGGTTTACTTATTATTGTTTTACTACATTAATTAATGCCATACTCTATTGATGATTTACATATTATTTCACATAATTTCTATAGACAACTGTATTTTAAATCCAGCCATATCCTGTCAATCCTAGTATGTTGTCAGTATTTACTTTACAATAAATAATTAGTCATATGTATCGATAATTTACATAATATTATTTTTCGTATTGTCACATTCCTAGATATTAAATTGGACAACAATAAAGAATATAAGATACTACTAAATCATAACCTTTCGGGTTGGGTAACATTGACGTTGATATCCTGTCGCGGGATAACGATTCTGTTTAAATTATTACTACAAATATTTATTGTAGACTCCAAGTTTATGATTGGGTCAATTCTAGCATAATAATTATGTATCCAATTTTATCGTAATATAACACATGCAACTCTCAACTTGTTGATTCAGATTTCAGGTGAACCGAAATAGCTCAGTTTGATTTGTAGGAGCAGGGTGTATGTTTTATCACATAAAATTATTATGCTGTCGCATTAAACACTATTTGGAGATGTCTGCTGTTAATTTATAAGATACTAAGTATAGAATGTTACCTACGTTCATGTTACATGGCGTATAAAACTTGTGAGTCGTGCTCGGTGATGAGGAAGACAGAAGATACAAAACGCACAAAGAAAGGGGATAGCGCTTTACCAAATGTGATCCGCAGTTTTTTAAATCTTCACTTTAGATAAGTATCTACATTACGAAATGTATCTCCTTTTTTGCCATACACAAATAAATACTTACTTAACATTAATTTTTAAATAATATACTTAATTTTCATTGGATCAATTTGACAATGAGCAATTTTATTCATAAAATCTCTAGCGAAGCAAACTGCTGTGGTAAAAAGTAAATTATTATTTTAATTGAATCTTCTAATAGCACTAGTCTGTTGATATTCAATTAACCCCACTAAGGTCTTGGACAGATACGACGCGTTTTTTACGCGGCTTCAAAAAGTTATCGAAGGAAGTGTACGAAGGTTTAGGAGCTCTGCTGCTGCCGTCTGCTTTGTTTTGTGTCGGACTTTAATTCCTTGTTGTAATATAAATCGTACATAAAATACAAGTAGACTTGATTCGGAAAAACACGAATCGAATGAGTGCACAAATGCACGTACAGTACGCGGCAGAAAGTAATGTAGGTATACATTTGCACGCCATACTTGGTAATACACTGTTTCCAAAAAAATATTGTAACACCACTTCACGTGTATTTTTTGCAATAAAAAATTATGAATTATGAATTATGAATTATGAATTATGAATTGGCCATTATTAATGTTATTCGGCGTTGTCTTTGTTATTCATACCAATATGACGTTTTGTCGGTCTCAACGACAAAGACAATGCTCTTCAAATCTGCTGCATATCTCTTTCTAAAGGTCGATGTACTTTACTTTCTGCCGCGTACTGTACATTCTGTATGACGGCCATTTTGATTCGTATTTAACGAAAATGAATACGAACCGAATACGAAAGAGTGCACAAACGCACTTATACGCCGCGGGGCTGTCGCGTCGCACGAGTCAGTTGCTTCGGCCCTAACTAAACGGAAACTGTCTACCTTTAGCTGACGTTCTGCAGACGCGCTGTGTTTATCCAAGCTTTAACTTTCCTCTAAGAGTAGAAGCCTCAAATAATTTTAATTTGCGACCGACTTCTCACAGTAGCGTAACATCTTTCATCGCTAATTGGAAAAACTTCTATGTCGAATTGTTCCACAAAGCCAAAAGGCTTTTGCAGGCGTTGATTTTCTCAACCATTTAGGTTCCGTACCCGAAGGGTGCCAACGGGACCCTATTAGCAAGCCTCCGCTGTCCGTCCGTCTGTCTGTTAGCGGGCTGTATCTCGTGAACTGAAATAGGTAAGAGTTGAAATTTTCACAGAATTCGTATTTCTATTAAGTACCCCTAAAACAACAATTAATACCTACTTATATAAACCTAGCGACCCGCCTAGGCTTCACACGGATAGCTTATTACAAATATCGTAGGGATCTCTAATTTTTTGAAATGAAATATACCCTATGTTTCTTAGGAATAATGTAGCTTTCTACCGTGTACCGGTAAAACAAGTCAAAATTGATTCAGTAGTTCCAGAGATTACTACCTACAAACTAACTTACAAACTTTACCTCTTTATAATCTAAATATATAAAAGGAAAAGGTGACTGACTGACTGACTGACTGACTGACTGACTGACTGACTGACTGACTGACTGATCTATCAACGCACAGCTCAAACTACTGGACGGATCGGGCTGAAATTTGGCATGCAGATAGCTATTATGACGTAAGCATCCGCTAAGAAAGGATTTTTGAAAATTCAACCCCTAAGGGGGTGAAATAGGGGTTTGAAATTTGTGTAGTCCACGCGGACGAAGTCGCGAGCATAAGCTAGTATTAGTATAAAACTAGCTTATGCTCGACTGCAAACTCACCTGGTGGTAAGTGATGATGCAGTCTAAGTTGGGACTTTGGGAGCGGGTTAACCTGGAAGGGGTGTAGGTAGCAGTTTTTATTAAACCCATGTTCCTTTAGTTTATACGCGGCATCGTACGGGGACGCTAAATCGCTTGGCGGCACGGCTTTGCCGGTAGGGTGGTAACTAGCCACGGCTGAAGCCTCCTACCAGACCAGACCAAAAATTCGGAAATTATAAAATTCCAAACCCCTGCCAGAACCTCCCACTAATAAGACCACAGTGCTTACCACTGCGCCATAGAGGTCAAAAGGTAGTAGGCTTACTTTACTTTTTGGCGGCACGGTTTTGCCGGTAGGGTGGTAACTAGCCACGGCTGAAGCCTCCTACCAGACCAGACCAGAAATTCGGAAATTATAAAATTCCAAACCCCTGCCAGAACCTCCCACTAATAAGATCACAGTGCTTACCACTGCGCCATAGAGGTCAAAAGGTAGTAGGCTTACTTTACTTTTTGGCGGCACGGCTTTGCCGGTAGGGTGGTAACTAGCCACGGCTGAAGCCTCCTACCAGACCAGACCAGAAATTTGCAAATTATAAAATTCCAAACCCCTGCCAGAACCTCCCACTAATAAGACCACAGTGCTTACCACTGCGCCATAGAGGTCAAAAGGTAGTAGGCTTACTTTACTTTTTTCAAGTCAAGAGTGGCTAGGCATCTTCTATGCCATTTTAGGCTACATCATCACTTGCTACCAGGTTTGATTGTAGCCAAGCGCTAGTTTATAAATTAAAAAAAATAAGTAGGTATATCTATGTTTTCACTCACGGTTTAGGTATGCGCAGTACACGTCTAGTTTATGTTAAGTAAAACACTATTGTGTAATTTTAATTTTTTAACATGAATACCAATAGGCATTCTAGTGATAACACTATTTTAGTTACACAAGTGATAAAAAATGTTAAATATTTTGTCAAGTCTTACTTATTTCTTAACTATGGCTATCTTCAGTGTCTTATCAATACAGACGACTGCAGTAGTAAGATATTATCGCTGTATAAACACAATTTATGTGGAAAGATAAATAAAATTAAAATAAGACGTACTTTATCAGGTAATTTTCAAAAATCAGTCAAGTGCGAGTCAGACATGCACACGAAAGGTTCCGTACCATCGTACAAGAAATCTCAAACCATCGTACCGGAACGCTAAATCGCTTGGCAGCACGGCTTTGCCAGTGGGGTGGTAACTAGCCACAGCCAAAGCCTCCTACCAGACCAGCGCAGAAATTTAGAAATTATAAAATTCCAAAGCCGGGAGTCGAACCCAGGACGTCCCACTAATAAGACCACAGCACACTTAACACTGCGCCAGGGAGGTAATAGATAACCTAAAATACAAGATGTAAGTATCCTGAAAAAAAAAACCAAAATTTTAATGTATCTGTTCAGCGGTACTTACCTCATACAGATTTCAATATCTGTACGGCTTCTTATAGTTTAATTTTAAACTGACTGTGACACACGGACAGACGGACCAACAGACCAACAGATGGACAGATGTAGACAGACGTACTGGATGAAACTATAAGGGTTCCATGTTTTTCTACGGAACTGTTACACTCTGTACCCGTAGTACAAGATTTTACGTCTCACCAAACCAAACCAAATTCGAGAGTCGAAATACTTCCGCGTTACAGTAAACTGGATCTTAAAGGCCTTGTTTTAAAGCTCAAGTTTGTCTACACTTCTACAGCCAGCGCTCCAAGCGGAAACATTGCGAAATTAAAATCAGTGGCATTGAATATTTGACTTCAATTCAAGGCTGTTTAGGTCCATTTTACTGTAACGCGGAAGTATTTCGACTCTCGAATTTGGTTTGGTTTGGTGAGACGTAAAATCTTGTACTACGCGTACTGTTTACGGTGCACTCTGTTTAGGTGTGTCTTAAAATTAGCCCATTTTATTCGTGTTATAACGAGTGTTACAAGATACAAGTGTTAAAGTTGAAATACCTTTTTCCCCTTTTTTATTCAGATACAAGCTATCCCGTGACTGCAATCTCACCTGGTGGTAAGTGATGGTGCAGTCTAAGATGGTAGTGAGCCTAAAATAAAAAGTCTCTAGTGTGAAGCATCTTTATTTCTAAATCCGCGTTAGTGCCTCATGGTGACAAATTAACGGATTTATTACCTTTTTATACGATGCTGTGAATAACAAATCCTGAGGGTAGATACTAGATAAATCGTGTATAGAGGGATGAAGTTCCCACTGAGAAAGTTTTCAATTGAGATAAATTTAAGACAATGTGCGAATTCTTTAAAATTCCGGGATAAAAAATAGCCTGTATCTGTGTCCAGGTGCAAGTTAACTATGAAATCGTCACAATCAGTTCAATCACGTCGCAACGGACCAACGGAACGACGTGATTTTTTGCATGAATACCTACCTATAATTAATGACCTGGAGAGTGACATCGGCTACTTTTTATCCCGGAAAATCAAAGAGTTCCCACGGGATTTTTGAAAACGTAAGTCAAAGTTATAAGTTAAAAAAAAATATGAGCTTAATAAAATATGTTATACTGCTAATTGCAAAAATATTAACTACAAAACTTCTTTATAGACACTTCAAAACTGACAGACTTTTATACAAACTTCAAACCCCTATTTTACCCCTTCAGGGGTGAATTTTGAAAAATTCTTTCTTAGCGGACGCCTACGTTATAATAGCTATCTGCATGCCGAATTTCAACGTGATCCGTCCAGTAGTTTGAGCTGTGCGTTGATAGATCAGTCAGTCAGTCAGTCAGTGAGTCACCTTTTCCTTTTATATATATATAGATGAATACACATAGGTAGGTACTTATAAAACTAATTAATAAATAAATAAAAATAATAATAAAAAAGCCTTTTATTTCATCTCTTATTTTATAATAATATAGGATTATTAAATAAAACGTAAAATACTAGACGTTAAATAAAATAATAATTTAAATTTAGTAAGTACGATAAATATTTTTATGAAGAACTCTTTTCAGGTCAAGGCCTCCTCCAGAGAAACCCACTTTACCCTGTCTTTAGCTTACTTAAAACTACTGATTATTATTAAAATTTAATTAAAGCAAAGTTATGAGTTCACTACCTATAGTTGAGATGCTTGACAATACAAACTTTTTAATGTAGTACAAATATGTACGATATAGAGCATGGTTGGGAAGCTTGTTTGACCTACGAGAAACAAGTTCAGACCGGGTCAACAAATGTTCTGTGTGCACTATTTACTGTACCTACTGTAGATAATAATATACAAGGATATGAAATAGCTAGTTTAATCAAGCTACATGTTGTAATTGGGTATGTGCAGACTACATCAAAAATAAATTATTTCTCAGTGATTATTAAAGAGAGTTGTTTTGAGTTTGTTAGTTTTAAGTGTGATAACCATTTTAATTATCTATTAAACAAAAAAAATTAAGTCTTAATTATAATGTGACGTCACATTTCAGTGTTTCATAGAATATCGCATAGGTACTACACTAGCGGCACGCTATGATGGCCGGTTTGACACATTACAATAGTGATGTGGAATGTCAATTTATTCTCGAACAAAAAACAATTAAGTTTTGTTTTTGTACCTGATTAAATAGGTTTAATAAAACAAAAATGTATATGTTTATTTAATTTATTTGAACGAACTGAATATTTGAACGAAAATGAATATACATACTTTATATGCACACAAGAAACATATGAATACAAAAGATACCGAAAAAGGTGCCACAAAAGGCCATAATTAATCAGATTCGTCCATACTACTATTTTCACTGTCGTCACTGCTATCATCACATACATTAATAATTATATGTTCGTTTTCTATAATATTATCTATTTTCACATCTCTTTCATAATCTTCCCTTATTAATTTAACAGTTCTATTCACAACCTTTTCCCAGTCTCCTTTAGTCACATGTTCACAAGCTTCTTCTAATAATTTTAGCATTTTTTTTGTGGTAAATGGGGGTTCTGTATTGTGTCTTGCAGCATATCCCTTAATTTGAGCCCACACCAACTCAATCGCATTATACTCACAATGGTAAGGCGGTAACCGTATAACTCTGTGCCCATGTTCTAATGCTATTTCGTCAATGACGTATCGGATCTTGGTTGGTTTGTTTTCTTTTAAAAGACGTACTAATTCCGCTTTTAACATATTCATGTTTGCATCTACGCCATTTTTACGAAGCCATGCGACGATATCAGCTTTCTTTTGGGATTGGGCAGGTGGCTTGTCAATTTGCATCGAGTGGTATGGGGCGTTGTCCATAATTATAATAGATGGTTCAGGGAGGCTACACAACATTGAGGTAAACCATTCAGTAAACTTTTCTCCATTCATGTCTTCATGATAGTCTCCAGTGGTTTTTGACGCAAAAGCCATGAGAGAACCTTCGACAAACCCGTTGATGGTTCCGGCGTGACAAATTATAAGTCGCGATCCTTTTCCTACAGGAACTTTGGAAGTAGATGCTGCTGTGTCATCGTTCCAAGAACGGCCTACAGTATGGTTAGCATTAAGCCATGTTTCATCCAAGAACACAACATTTTGCCAATTTTTGATTTCTTTCACTTGCCGTAAAAAAGTATACCTTGCCATCGCTATATCAAATCTTTCCATCAATATTTTGCGTTTGTTACATTTTTTGTATCGAAATCCAATGGTCTTCAAAATCTTCGTTAAAGAACTTTCCCCACCGAAGAATAATCCAGCTTCCTTCAGTGAATGCACCAACTTTTTTCTTGTTGGATACTCCTTCTGTAAATAGTAGCTGTAAACATGTCTTCGGATAGCATCGGCATCAAAGCTATCGATGCCTACGACTGGTTTTGCTCGTTTTCTCTTTTTTGGTGTGTGAAGTTTATTTTCTTCTGTGCCAGTCTCGCCATATTTTTTTTTAGTTATCCGTCTAACAGTTCGTTGTCCAATATTAAGCGCATCAGCTACGCGTTCAACCACTGACGTTATAGGTAAAATTGGCCCTCCATTTTGAGCTTCACGATCGAAATAGTTACGAAGGCGTATTAGGAACTCACGTGTCTGACTATTTAGAACAGTTCTCTGCGTACGTTCGGTCATATCGACGAAATCCACAACAAAGGGCTTGAACAGAGTCCAAATTAACGAGCAAGGGTCAACAGTAATGCAGTATCAATATTTGAAATCCAAAGCCAGGTCAAAACTATATCACAATCGCATTGCACTGACAGTTTATACTTTTCGAAGCAACGTCAATTCGAAACTGCTTTGTTTTGCATTGAGCATTGACGCGAGTTTGCCGGAGGTAGTAGTTGTGCTAGCCAGCGATCCTATGTGACGATCGTATTAGATTCCATTTTTAAAAATTTATTGATATTTTTTTGCGATTTCAGAGGTTTGTCCACATAGTGAAAATTGTTCATATTCACAAGTACATTCACCCCTTAAATGGTGCAAACTGATTTTTCTACACTTGTATACATTTAAGAAATCAATTTAATAAATAAATTTTGAGTCCTAAACCTAAAACTACATTCGATAAAATTTATGAATCTCTGCACATCACTATCGTCAATAAAGTAATACAATTATTTCCTTCAAAGTCGTTATCAATTAATACGGAACTTCATGAGCGGACAAACGTCAAACCGGCCATCATAGCGTGCCGCTAGTTTAAGTGCACGTTGTGACGTTTGATAAAAAGTTACTGATATGACTAGTTGTCAAATACCGTATTAGAATGCTAGCGAAAACTTAGCGCTGTACTATATTATATACTACCTAAACACAATCCAATGCCAGTAACTATTTTTCCTTGATTCCACGTCACCCATACCCTATTTGACATATTATTACAGTTGATTCAGGATCAAACCGATAGTCCTCTCAGTCTACTTCACTCTGACTCTGCTACGCGTGGCAGCAGCGAGGAAGCATGCAGCGTCGACTGCAATATTATTATGACTACTTACTTAGTTACTTACACTCCAGACGTGCAGCAATTATTGACAGTATGTAAGCTTCGCCGTTGTGAATAACGAATGGAAATTTAGATGCGAATCATTTGGATTTAAATTTTACTGTAGGTATCTAAATAATATAGTCTGTATACTTAGGTACCTAAGTTTATAAAATGTTGGTTTTCAGTTCTAAAATTTATATTTATCATCAAACTTGCTTATTATTTTAGGATCATACGTAAGCAAGCAGTTTATGATTTATTATGATTTGGAAGCTTTGGACAGATTACTACAGTACATAAGTACCATAAAAGCTCTCTGACAAGAACCGAAATAATTAATTCACATACGAGATTATACAGTATTACAGCTAAGTTTAAAGTTGAAATTCGTTTGTTAGTTAATTCGCGATTGTATTAGTAGTAAAATGCGTACAGTACTGCCGAGCGGTTGTTACTAGTCAACGCAATTTCCTTACAAAGCCTTAGCCTTTATGTTGGTACTAAGATGGGATCCAATCGGTTTTGCTTCGACCAAGCAATTTTAGTATTTAAAGAGGGTCTATTTTGTTGCCTACTTTCTAATTATACCTACTTCGTATTAGTAGGTACTTATCTTCACCCACTAGAAGCATGACTTTAACTGTAGCCGACTAACCTTATAGTAGGTATTAATAGAAAAGTTGAAAACTAAAACGCTACTACGATCGCTGAAATATTTTAGTAAAATTGGGTTTCTGTCGCTTGGTATATTTTAATAGTATACTTACTAGGTATATTTATATTTATGAAGTCACTATTTTTCCTCTTTTATTTGACATCCCACTCGATACAAAATAGCAAGAAAAATAATTGTTAAAGACCCCACTTTTTTGGATGTAACATCCGTCAGATCGATTATATCACTTTTTTGGATGTAACATCCGTCAGATCGATTATACCACTTTTTTGGATGTAACATCCGTCAGATCGATTTTATTCGTATAAAATGTAGCCTATGTCACCTGGACCATAATAACAAATCAATTGACATCTCGTTCATGAAGTTAGCCACTACAGTGGAACACACATAGAGATACATAGACTGCCAAAATCATAACCCTTCCTTTTGGCTTTGCCGTAATCGGGTAAAAAGTAGCATCGATTAAGCTTATGAAAACTATCTACCATAATGTCTGTTTATCATAATAAATGTTACAAAACTCTATTTGGAATGAGAGAGAAACTGACAGAAAGAGAACAACAAGGTATGAAGTACTTATGTTCTACAAGGTAACACGGTAACACCCATTCACGGTGTTTAGAATGCTCCTATAAAAAGGTGCATGCATGCGATTTACAATGTAGCTGGCATGCCCAAAGGCTAACCCGATAAACAGAAATAAATTGGTTTATCCTAACGCATGCCAACTTAAAACTTATACCATGCTAATAAAGTTGAAATTAGATTAGAGCGTTACTGGGAATATATCCGCTGTATTTCGCCGGCCCGCGGCGAAATTGTGACGTGCATTTGTTTACTCGTGACCGCAACGCGCCGAATTCGCTAACGAACTTATTATTCGAATTTCGAATGGCAATCTTCGGAGCTTCGGCCGTGTTATATTTTATGCTAGACAATTGCTAATTCTGTTGTACATAATATTTTAATAGTATAGTACCTTCTAGTATGCCGAGCGTTAATGATGCCCGCGTGATATTCGGTTTTTAAAATCCTGAAGGAACTCTTTAATTTTTCGTATTTAAATTATGGAAGTAGGGATTTTTTGATAGAATAAAATATAATATTATGCTCAACATACTTAGAACTTCTTATAGTAAATCATCCCTTTAAGTATGAGACTTACGCTACTATACTCATATATTTAGAGAAAAAGAGTTTAATAACTGAAAAAACCGGCCAAGTGCGAGTCAGGCTCGCGCAATGAGGGTTCCGTACTACAGTCGTATTTTTTCGACATTTTGCACGATAATTCAAAAACATATGATGCATAAAAAAATATCTGTTTTAGAATGTACAGGTGAAGACCTTTCATATGATACCCTTACCCCACTTGATATAGTCACTCACTTCGAAAGTTGAAAATACTAATTATTAGTTCATGACCACAATTTAATTTTTTTAGTATGATGTAACCCTAAATTCACGGTTTTCAGATTTTTCCTCAAATGTCAGCTATAAGATCTACCTACCTGCCAAATTTCATGATTCTAAGTCAACGGGAAGTAGGTGCCCTGTAGGTTTCTTGACAGACAGCCAGACAGACAGACAGACAGACAACAAAGTGATCCTATAAGGGTTCAGTTTTTCCTTTTGAGGTACGGAACCCTTAAAATGGCTTACTTTACCACTTATAAATTATATTATTGTACCTAGGTAAGTATACAAGTATTATTAGAGCTATTACAAAAAATAAGAACCCTTTTCTAAGAATATTAAGTTCTAAAAATTAAGAACTAAATAAATACCTAATTTACTGCTCAACCTGCTAAATTATTTATATTTAAATATGTATAAAATCTAAATACACTGTGTGATGGTAGTAAATTAAAAACCAGCTGCGTTTCCATTACTTCGAGGATCATACGCACCTTCCATCATACCATCCGGGTATCTTACTAATGCACCCGCTTGTCCTACTTCTTCTGAGTACGGTGGTAAAATAGTAATTTTATGCCCTATTTTCCTAAGATATTCAATTGTTTCGTCACTAAATCTACTCTCTAGTCGTAAAAAGTCACTGTCACTGTCATTGTAGTGTCCGCCCGAAGTCGGTCCGTACACCCATCTGGGCTCCGAAATAGACTTCTGTAAATTCATCCCTTGAACTACATATCGATGGAAGATTGCTGCTTGCGTCTGGGGTTGTCCGTCGCCACCTCTTGTACCATAAATCATTAAACGACCATCGTTCAATCTAGCAGCCGCAGGATTCAAACTATGGTAGGGCTTCTTTCCTGGCACTAAAGATCTTATATGATTCCTCTCCAGGTTAAAAGAAATACCACGATTGTGCCACAAGATTCCCGTTTCAGGTAAAACAACTCCGCTCCCGAACTCTTCATAAATACTCTGTATAAATGAAACTGAAAATCCCTTGCTGTCCATTATACCCATCCAGATCGTATCCCCGGGGCCTTCGCCTTTTCCATTTAAGGATACTTCATTGAGACTAATATTCCTTGCCATTTTGGAAATTGCGTGACTTGATAACATTGATTGGGCATCGATTTTCATGTAACGAGGGTCAGTCATGTGCTCGTTTCGCAACACAAATGCCTGTTTTGTAGCTTCAACCGTTGCATGAATAAATTGTCCTTCATGTCGGCCATCGATGTGTAACTGATCCAAGATTCCGAGAATGGATAAAGAAAGTAGACCTTGAGTTGGTGGCGGCAGGTTGAAAACTTCACCGTGGGAATGAGCCAATCTCAACGGAGTCCGTCTAATGGCTGAGTAATTTGCAAGATCTGTTTCTGTGATTGGCATACCAAGGGACGCCATGTCTTTCGCAATCAATTTCGCTAAATCACCCCGATAGAAACTATTTAATCCGTTCCGTGAGAGAGCTTTGAATGTTTTTGCTAAATTCCTTTGACGAAATAATTGACCCTCTTTGGGTATTGTTCCGTTTGGTAAAAATACGTTCCTAAATTCTTGGGAATTATTTTCATCAAATCCAAACTCCTTGAGCGCCTCTATTTGCGAACATGTAATAGGGAATCCTTCCTCCGCATACGTAATAGCATCGGCCAATAGTTTAGATATAGATTGTCTTGGATAACCACTTTCAGATACATATTTCAAAGCCTCTTCCCATCCACTGACAGTTCCAGCAACAGTTATAGCTGATTTTGGGCCTTTTAACGGGATTCTACCATACCCTTTAAAAAATTGGTCATTAGCTAAACTACCGGCTGCTCCACAAGCCTCTATTGCGACAAAGTCACCGGTCGGCGGAACGATGAGCCAGAACCCATCACCTCCAATGCCGTTCATGTGGGGATACACGACGGCAATGGTCGCCGCCGCAGCAACCATAGCCTCCATAGCAGTTCCGCCATGTATTAAAATCCGTAAAGCACTTTGCGTTGCCAAATGATGTGGGGTCACAACCATTCCTCGCGGGGCGAAGGTTCTTGTCTCCATATTTAAAACTACTTATGTTGTTTGAAATCCTGAAACCAAATTTCCTCATTTAACTTAACAATAAAAATTCATCATAGACAGGAATTTACCGATCGCAACTTTTGCATGCATAAAGAGCCTTCTAAGCTATTCGTTCCGTCTGTTTTGTATGGATGGAACTACGAGTAGTTTCGAAAGGAACTTTGGGATAACTTCAATGTGCATACAACTCTCAACTTGTTGATTCAGATTTCAGGTGAACTGAAATATGTAGCTTTGTTTGATTTGGCAGTGGGGTGGTAGCCTGGTAGCGAGACCAATAATTTAATCTATGCCTGGGCCATCCAATACCTAGGTAGGTATAACCTACTAGATAAAGGTCAAAGAATAATAAGTATTTTGGTTGTATTACCAATAGAGACAAGTAGGATAGGTATTAGGTAACCTAAATTATTTAAAATAAGAATTATTATCACTTCCTAGTTCCTACATAAACTTCGATTTTTAATAACTTGTTTTTTTTAAATAGTTATAAGTTTATAACATGAATAATGAAAATGCTAAGAAAACGTAAAAACAAAAAGTCATAAAAAGATCTTAACTAGGGGACACCCGGGTTTGAACCGGGGACCTCTCGATCTGCAGTCGAATGCTCTACCACTGAGCTATATCCCCACATGAGTGACAAGTTCAAAATTTATTATATAAAACCTAATGTTACTAACCATAATATATTTTTGTGAAAGTATAATAATTATACCTATTTACCTACTCTTACGTAATTATGCATTCTGAGACAGATAATTAAAGTTTTAATATAATTTAGCCCTAAACTTAAAGGTATATATTTTTAATTAGTTAATTGACTTAGGTACAGCAGTTGTTCAACTAAGCAACATTTTATTAAGTTAACAGCAAATTAAATCAACACCCAATAATTTTTATATTATAATATTATTTTATTATTTTAATCGCAGTACAGCGCCATCTGTGCACTCGCTTTAGAACTACTAAGAAAAATGCTGTGGTGAAGAAAAATGAAAAGTGGTCTAAACATTAAAATCAACACTTGCCCTCTCCAATGACTTTACGACCGATCTGTGCTTTACGCTAGATGGCATATCTAGTCAAAAGTCAATGTACGGTAGTACTCGCGTTAAGGTCAAAATCTTTAATACTTAGTAATATTTTATTAATTTTTCCAATATTATTAATTGCTTTTTTAATTTTAACGAACTTCATAGCACTTTAAAAAGCTCTTGTAAGAAAAAATATTTAAAAGTAACGCGAGTTACGAGTAAGACACGCATTTTCTATTTACCCGCATTGTAGTTTGTGTAAGGAGGAACCAGACATACCTATTATACACCAAAGCTACCAAGCTCTAACGGGTCACATAAAAATAAATATAATAAACAGCTTTGTTTCCCCTGTGCCTGCTCTACACTGGCACTCATGTGCAGCATGGTCCGTGAATTTCACGAAACATTTAGTTAGTCTGGATGTTAAAATCCGCACCCCATACGATGTCGGATTTGTTGGGAACAAAACCGAATTCGCTCAGTGATCTGTGTCTAGGTACCTACCTACCTACCTACCGAGTAGGTATACTACCTAGATTTTCTGCTACTAGTTACTTATGATTTTGTATCTACAATTTTTTTATTAACTACTATAAATAAATAGTAACTCTTGTTACGATGCAATAAAGTGAGTTCTTATCTATAGTATCGTTATCTTGTCGTTATCCCGTCGTAGCCTTGTCGTTGCCGTGTCGTTGTCTTGTCTTTGCTGTGTCGTTGCCGTATTGTTTTCTTGTCGCTGTCGTGTCGTCGTCTTGTCGTTATGGGGTCGTTGTATTATCGTTGCCGTGTCGTTGTCTTGTCGTCTAACCTATAGGTTTTCTTGACAGACACGAGTACGACAGACAGACAGACAACTATAAGTGATCCTATAAGGGTTCCTTTTTTCCTTTTAAGGTACCTACTCTAAAAATCATTATTGCATCAAATTCAGTAAAGTTGACAACCCTGACACAGGCACTTGCTTGGCAGAGTTGGCTGGGCTCGTACAAAAATTACAGTGAAGTGTGAAACAGTCAACAAAATAATTACAATTTACAAAATTGTGACTTGTGATGTGAAGTTGTGAACGGAACGGAACGCAACGCCCGCCGGTTGATCATGAGCTTAGTGCGTGAAAATCCAAAATAGATTTGTATTATTTTATAAATTGTGCTGTGACGTAACAAATCCAAACGAACTTAACACAAACCCCAAGTTAAACATTACAGTATTTTCTTTTGGAGGAAAACTATACAGTGGTGACGAAAAAACACTGTAATGTTTAAATTCTTGTCCAATTCCTTGATAACTCAGGCCAGCTGTCAAGAGGTGGGTAAGTTTTTGCTTTTGATCGGTGTACCTATGTATTTAGAAAGATCTAAGTAACTATTATATTGTCAATATAATCTGGTATCGTCAGTATGCGGTATTTTGTTGGCACGAGCGCCCTTGAAGAGCCTGCCCTTGAAACAATGCAAACATCTGATTTGCAGCTATCTTCTATTGCTGTCGCTCATATCGTATTCCAAACTTGAATAATCCTATGAACAGTAAAGTTTCCCAAAAAGTTATCTTTACACAAACTACATCTTACGTTCTCGTTTGTTTTGACAGATTATTAGATAATCGGTTGAGAGAGCTAACCTCTTTGACCTTAACCAAGAATACTTATTATTTCTGTTAAAAAAATATTTAAATATAAGTACCTACCTGCTTCATGATCTACCCATCGCCGGCACACTACCGAGTACGGGTATCCTCTCAGTATGAGATGGGTTTGGTCAGAGGTATGGATTGGCAGACTTCACATGCCGTTGAGAACATTATGGAGAACACTCAGGCATACACAGGTTCCTCACGATGTTTTCCTTCACCAGCATAACAAGTGATATTATTTTAAATGCTTAAAATGCAACTCCCAAAAATTAGAGGTGGCATGGCATGCCCAGCATTGACTCCCCAACTTTCCGAATTGGAGGCAGATGTCTTAACCACTAGGCTATCACAGCTAAAAATTTAAAGTTGTCTAAATCTATTAAATCTGTTAAAATTAAATAAATTGTGCACTCACCTGATAGAGATACATTAATGACTAAAATAATATTAGCGCTATTTGTTTTTATATATATTAACATAACCCATCTTCTTCGACCAGTTAACTGATATCATTATCACCATGTGACATGATAATATAATTCCTATCTACTACGTCAAATAGTTTAATATTTATCAATTCAGTACAATACGTGTCTCCGCAACGCTATGACTATGACTCGGGTAACTTCACTTTTCTAATTGATTCACATTTGGAGATATTACATGAAATAGGTGTTCATTTTGTTTCATTGATTTGATAATAAGTGGTTTTGTGGTTTTTGTTTGATAAAATTGTGAGTGCTGTCATGTGAAAATGGTTTCTAATACCAACTACATGGGGTTTGAATTTTTGTTTCTCTATAATTCAACACATTAACAACACTAGGTTAGGTACCTTTTATATTTTAAGTTAATCATGTTAAACAGTTAAACGCTGATGAATATTAATTGTTTGGTTACATCAAATTAAATCAGTATTCATATATTTGACCTCTCTGCCTCGGGATGTATTATCAGTCATATTATTATGCTATGCAAGATGATATGAGTGAGTGTAGTTAGAGTTAGTAACTTTTTAGAAAAAGATAAGAAATTGGTTGTCAGAATTTTTTAGTTTTTAGTTTTTTGAAATCAAAAAATATACTATAGATCGCCTATTGTTTGCTCTGAATATGCTTTTGATAGAGATTCTACACTGTGACATTTGACTGTAATAAGTAATAACCAATGGAACGCAATTGTGAATCAGTGCATGCAGTTTGGTGAAAATTTCTTCTAATTGCTCTATTTCTATCCTAGGTTTGTTACTTTGAACTGATACCTAGTACCTATAAGTAGTTTTAGAGTAATTGATATCCATACTAATATTATAAATGCGACAGTGTGTCTGTCTGTCTGCTAGCGTTTTACGGCCTCACAGCTTAACCAATTTTAATGAAATTTGGTACAGAGTTAGCATGGGATAGGATATTTCCATGCATAGGATATTTTTTATCCCGGAAAATCAAAGAGCTCCCACAGGATTTTTAAAACCTAAATCCACGCGAACGAAGTCTACATAAATAATAAATAGTACTTAAATCTCAAGTAGTTAGGCTAAGTGCAGACCACAACATGCATTAGGAGTACAAAGGATTCTATAAATCACTTATTTAAGTAGGTACTTAAAGTGTTAGAAATAATAATACTTAAAAACTAAAGTATTCATTGTTATAGTAAAGAATAAGCATTTTATTTTATTGTATAAAATGTGTTATCAAATGCTCCTATAGTTAATGACTATGGATTTAGGCCAGCGATAGATGGCACGGAAATTCCGCTGTTGATCTGTGGTAGATGACGCTTGGGCCTTTGTCCACGTGGAGCTAAGTTTTTAAAAATCCCAGGGGAACTCTTAGATTTTCCGGGTCAAAAAGTAGCCTACGTAACACCTACACCTACCTACGTAATAGGCTTTTACCCTTTTTTGAAAAGTGTCATAATTTGATCCTAAAGTGATAACTCTGTTCACTTTAGGCTCTGCCTTCCATCATAAAGCTTGCATGTGGATATAGATCACAACGCATAGAGCCTTATTGAGAAATTTAATCTATATAATAACCTAACTGCAATATTAACTTGATTAGGGCACAATTGCTATTGTAACCACTTAATCAAAATATCGACCTAAACACAAAAGTATTTAATAGTCGTTGAGTCTCGAGTCGGAACAAGACTGGCTTAAAAACCTTCAAACACCGGTATTTATACAAATAGATTCAAGATGGCTGGATGGGTAAATATATTACAACTTGAATCAATGTGACGTCACAGTTGGAATTAACATGGCGGCTACGGCATCATGCGTTTTAGTTATTTGTAGAACAGATTAAAAAGTGAAATCTTTAAAATCAAAATATTTAAAAGGAAAAAGGCTAATTTATCAACGCACAGATTAAACTACTCGATGGATTGGGCTGAGCTATTATGACTTAGGCATCCGCTAAGAATGGATTTTTGAAAATTCAACCCTAAAGGAGGTAAAATTGGGATTTGAAATTTGTGTAGTCCACGTGGACGAAGTCGTGGACATAGTGAATTATAAAATTCATCATAATATAATTTTATAAACTGAAATTAACATTTTTTGATTGCTTATTAATACCTACTATCTTGTTTATAAATTTTTAGATTTTTCTCTCGCTTGTTGTAAAATACCTACCGTATTTCGTACATGATATTAAGAAACTCGGAAGATCGGCGACGGTTTTTTCGTGCAATGTAGCGCTAGCCTAAGTATCAAGGTCCACGATAGCACTGACGCGTATTCGTCACATATTGAGTCATATTGAGTGCATACGCTAACTAGGTACCTAGACAAGAGCTGTTCCATGTTCCATCTCCCTATAGTAGGTAGATCCAGTATGACTAACTAGATGATCTTCACCCGCGTGGATTTAAGTTTGTTTAAAATCGCGTGCGATTCATTAGATGTTACAAATATTTTTTTATTTAAATTTTCATTTTTATTTATTTTTATTCAAATGTCCGTTATTCATCCAAAAAAACAACTAATAAAATAAAATACAATAAAAATAGAACCAGACAGATAGTCCCATTGTTTTTGAGACACGATCTGATTTTCTTTGCCGTATGTTTTAGAATAGAATAGAATATGTTTTCTCGCATGTGTAAAACATTTTTGTCTCTTGTCTGTCTAAACATTGGTAGGAGCGATGCACGCACATTCCAACTGGCCTTGTTATGATTAGTAGCCTCGATTACATTCGCAGCTATTGTAGTGTGGCTAATTCTCTTGTACACAATCTCTAAACTAAACTAAAATGACACGTCTAAATCTGTTGCTATCCCTTTCATAATGTTGCTTTCGAAAAAGGATAGCACTAGATTTAGACCTGTTAATTTAGTTTAGTTTAGAGATTGTGTACAAGAGAATCGGTCCCCAATCGTAAAATGCACACACTGATGTCTACTAAGCTGTGATAGCATAGTGGTTGGGACGTCCGCCTTCTAATCGGAGGTCGGGGGTTTGATCCCGGGCGCGCACCTCTAGCTTTTCGGAGTTATGTGCGTTTTAAGTAATTGAATATCACTTGCTTTAACGGTGAAAGAAAACATCAAGAGAAAAAGTTTCAAAAGGGTAAAATAAAAATTGAATTAAAAATTTAAAATATTACCCCAATTTAAAAATGTGTTGGGGGTTTTTAAATTTTTTATTTAATTTTTATTTGTCGGCATTTATGTATGTTAAGTGTTAACTTACCTATTGTGTAATACCAAGGTAGTTTATATGCACTTACTCATGTGATCCATTTTACGCTCGTCCCCTCTGTTGACTATCAGTGCGAACGGAATTAGCCAGGCTAATTCCTATTGTATACCTACAATCGAAGCAATACCACAGAATATATTATATTAGTACTACGGCAATACAAAAAGCAGTGATAGCTCAGAATAGAATAGAATATGTTTTTTATTCATGTAAACTTTTTACAAGTACTTATGAATAGTCAGGTAGTTTTAATTTACCACTGGTTCGGAATGCCGTTCCTACCGAGAAGAACCAGCAAGAAACTCGGCGGTTGCTCTTTTTAATTTTCCAATTTACAATGTTATTATACCGTACTATACAAACAATTGCAGCCCCGTGCATTGCTGGAGCGAGTCAAATCCAAGCTTTTTTATCATTTACATAGTCTGCGACTGTATAATATGCTTTGTTTAGGAGCATACTTTTAACACATTTTTTAAACTTGTGTAAAGGCAAGTCTTAAATTGCCTGAATTTTATTATAAAATATTACACTCATTCCCACCAATGACTTTCCCCACCTTCCAGAGGCGGAGCGCAGGAGTAGCGAGCTTATTTCGGTTTCTAGTTTGCCTATCGTGAAAATCACCGATTTTTTTGTAACTGTGAATGTTTTGTCGTACAAAAATTATATTATTGTAAATATATTGGGAAGCTACTGTAAGAATACCTACCTATTTCCTTAAATATCTCTCGTAGGGAATCGCGCGGTTTTAAATTATAAATTGCACGTATTGCCCTTTTTTGTAATACGAATATTTTCCCAATATCTGCCGCTTTACCCCTGTAGTGGTTCATCATCATCACCCATCACCGGCTCACTACAGATCACGGGTATCCTCTCAGAATGAGAAGGGTTTTGGTCATGGTCCTGGCCATATGCGGATTTGGTAGACTTCACACACCTCTTGAGAACATTATGGAGAACTCTCAGGCATGCAGGTTTCCTCACGATGTTTTCCTTCACCGTTAAAGCAAGTGATATTTAATTTTTTTTTTTAAAGAATATTAGCCATATTAAATGACTAATATTCTCCTTTCCTCTCCAATTAAGCGTCAGGCTTGTGCTAGGAGTAGGTACGACAATAGTGCAACGGGCGGGATTTGAACCGTCGACCTTTCGGTTTTCAGTCCACTCCTATACCGGTTGAGCTATTGAGGCTCTGATTGATTTAAAACGCACATAACTCCGAAAAGTTAGAGGTGCTGGATCGAACCCTCGACCTCCGATTAGAAGTTGGACTTCCTAACCACTAGGCTATCACAGCTTAGTGGATATGACGTGAGATTTATATTCGGGAGATCGGAGATTCGCTCCTGGACATGCAATTCTAACTTTTCGGAGTTTAGTGTGCGTTTATTTTCGCTTTTACGCCGCTGAATGGAAACATCGTGAGGAAACCTGCATGCCTGAGAGTTCTCTATAATGTTCTCGAAGGTGTGTGAAGTCTGCCAATTTGAGGCCAATCTACTATGGCCTAAATCCTTCTCATTCTGAGAGGAGACCCGTACTGAGGGTGAGATCTATCGAGCACACTCTGACTTAGCTTAGACTTAAGACAGAGTTAAAACGAGACAGAGCTATATCTCTCACATAAATCTGTCTCGTTTTAACTCAATCTTAAGTCTAAACAAAGTCAAAGTGCGCTCTATAGATCTCAGCCTCAGGGGTGCGGAACGCTTAAAAACGTAACTAACAAAAAAGGAAAGCCTGAAAAGTGAAATACGGAACAAACTGTAAACAGATTTTTGGTCTCATTCAAATGGTAATTAGAGTTAGTTATTCAGTAAATCGGTTCACAGAGATTTTGCATAATAAGCCCACTGAAATCGGCGTAAATTGGTTTAAACCAGGTTTAAAATGAGCACTGTACTAGTTTTAGGTTGCCATGAGATCGCTTTAGAGGATGAAACTCATGTGCATAAGCAATTAAATTGTGTTTAGCACATGTCGCTCCCTTTTGAAACCATGTTGGACATTGGTATTTACTCGTATTTACGACTAGATGATGCCTGTGGCTTCGCCCGCGTGGATTTAGGTTTTTAAAAATCCCGTGGGAACTTTTTTAAATCTAAATCCAAGACAAAAAGTAACCTATCCTATAACTACATAGTTTGTATGATAGAAAATCATCCAAACTAGTACTAGACCAAGTCTGTGTCTGCCTCAACTCAACTGTCCTGCCCTGCAAAATCTGCACTGTGCTACGCCACCTGCGTCTCAACCTACTCTAGACTAAACAGTGCATGATATAAAGTCAGCATTCGTTGTCTCCTTTATATATTAATCAGAGATTTACGATATCTGTTTAACATTCTGTTTAACATTACACAAGCGATAGATATCTTTATGGCTGTATTAATTTATTGCTAACTCCACTAATTTCAAAAACCTTGTTACAGGGGGCTGGTTATTTAAAACGGGCCGATACCGACCGACTCTATGAGATTTTCCTCAAATATGCGACAGTAGAGAAAAATGGAGAAAAACATATCACTTCTGATGATTTCGTGCGAAAGTTTCTCGGATTGTTTGTTGAAGGTAAGAAGAAATTTATATGTTTATGACTGCCCCGTTGATCTATTGGGCAACTTATTCAGCTGAACCCTGCAGCATGAGCTCACAGGTTCGAGTCCTGGGTGGGCCAACAATTTATTGATTATGCCTGCGACTTCGTCCGCGTGGATTTAGGTTTTCAAAAATCGCGTGGGAACTATTTGATTTTCCGGGATAAAAAGCCTATGTCCTTCCCCGGGATGCAAGCTATCTCTGTACCAAATTTTGTTAAAATCGGTTGAACGGATGGGCCGTGAAAAGATAGTAGACAGATTGTCAGACACACTTTCATGATGGCCAATTGTGAGACGAGCCGCGTTGTGATACTCTGAGTAAGCAACCCTCTGGATACAGTATTCCCCTTTGGGGTAGGATGTCAAAAACATATTATCAAGATGTCCTTAAATTTTTTTTAATTCCAGATGACTACAACAAGGAGTCAGTGCGACTCATCGCGGGTATTGTGGACATGGACAAGGACGGCTACATCTCATTCTCGGAGTTCCAGGCCTTCGAGGGGCTGCTGTGCGTGCCAGACGCGCTCTACAAGACTGCCTTCCAGCTGTTCGACACTAACGGCAACGGGCTCGTCGCTTTTGGCAAGTTTGATCAGCTCTAGGACAAGTACACACTGTGGTCCAAGATCGAAAGACGGCTAAGTCTTGGTCTTGGAGTTCCAGGCCTTCGAGGAGCTTCTGTGCGTGCCGAACGCGCTCTACAAGACTGCCTTCCAGCTGTTCGTCACTAACGGCAACGGGCTTGACGCTTTTGGTGAGTTTGATCAGCTCTAGGACAAGTACACACTGTGGTCCAAGATCGAAGGACACTAACGGCAACGGGCTCGTCGCTTTTGGTAAGTTCGATCACCTCTCTGGAACAGCTTATCTCCAAGACCTACTGGTTTGGGATCTTCAATAAAGTTAATTTTGTGTCACAAATTGTCCTCAAGTTTTTATATCTTCATATTACAGGTTTACCAATATTTACTTCCCAAGTAGCTATTCAAAAAATTATTTTTTGAAGAAAAACTTGACACTTATCAACTTAATCAGTACCCTTATTACAAATGCGAAAATGTGTTGGCTTGTTGGTTTGTCCTTCAATCACGTCGCAACAGTGCAACGGATTGACGTGATTTTTAGACATCTGAAACGGGGTACCAAAAGTACGGATTCGTGGTACTTACAGATTTTTTAAAACTAGTATCAAATAACGCCTAATTTGTCTTATTTTGCAGATGAGTTCGCGGAGGTCATGCGCAAAACGGCGTTACACAAAAAGCTGCCATTTAATATGGAAAGCACGTTCGTACGGCTGTATTTCGGAAAGGTAACATTTCATACAATACAATACAAGACATTTCACCGCGATTAATAGCCTCATCTGGTGACAGAAGGGCTGGCTCATTTTTTGCGCAACGGATCAGCCTGGCTGTTCAGCGCGGAAATGCAGCCAGTATTCTTGGCACCATTCCACGCGGGCATGATTTGTACAGTAATTAGATAAGGCTAGCTTAAGTTTTATTGTAATATTTTCATTTCAAAAAATCAATAATATTGGCACCGATTCCGTTGTATTTCTCTAAACTAAATTTAGAGTATCTGCATCCTTTTCTTTTTAACAATGGTAAAAAGGGACAGAACATGAACTTTACATTTAAAGACTCTACAAATTTTAGTGCACGCTACAAATTTAAACAGTATCGCACTGTGCGCTAAAATCACGGGTTTGGCCACCTAAAAATTAAATTTAAAATTGTCAAACTGCGTCTGTCCTTTTCATATTACATTAGTAAGAAGAGCATGCGAATACTCTAAAATTAGGTTGTGCTCAGAATCAGTACCATTATCTACTTATTCTAAGTATACATCCTGTACTCTACATTGTCAAAGTTACTTCCCGCTGTCTGTCCCTCTGTACGATTAGATCTTTTAAACTACGCAATGGATTTTAATGCGGCTTTCATCAATACATAGAGCGATTCAAGAGGAAGGTTTATATGTATAGTTTAATATTGTTTGGGGTTCATTTGCTGAAATATGACGACAATTGTTCGAGATGTCGGAAGAAATCAAGCCGACTGAAAGCTTTTATCGAAAATGCTGTCTTATTCTATTGAAATATAGCAAAAATTACCACACTGACACCACTTTAATATCTACATTGCGGGTGTAGTGAGCCAGCAATAGGTTGATCATGATGATGATGACATCTAAATAAATTTAAAATCTATAATATAAAAATGAATCACTAAATGTGTTGCTTATCGCAAATCTCGAGAACAGCTAAACCGATTTCGCTAATTCTTTTTTTATAATATTCCTTGAAGTACGAGGATGGTTCTTACGAAGAGACAAATTTAAAAAATTGCCTGAAAAAGAATCGACTGTTAGGCGGTAGGTACGAAGCTCGCCGGGGCAGCTAGTTTAAAATAATAATCAACCAATGGTACTGATTCTAATGGCAACTTAGAGTATTCGCATCTCCTTCAAATAAGAATAGGAGAGACAAACTTAATTTAATTTGAAACTGAAAGTCTCAATTTTTTTTATTTTCCGTCCTTTTTTAAGCAATATTGAAAAGAAAAATATGCGGATACTATGAAATTTAGTTTAGAGAAAGACAGAATCAGAATCGATGCCATTAAATATAAAAATATACGTTTACTTACCTAGGTTGGTCTTTCCTTACCTAGGTTCGCACTTCGCACAGTTCGAAAGCCAGTATGAGAAATGTTCATAATTTTACTAACCCCTTCGGTCAATGTAACGTGCTTTTATAACTTCGGCTCCATTGTAAACAAACGGTTGTTCAATGTAAACAATTGTAAACAAACAGTTTACCACTAAACAATCGGATGGGAAAGGTGACCGTCACAGTGATTAAATATCTAGCGTCAATATACCTTTGACTTTCAAAGATATAACCCTTAGGGTGTTTATACACGAGCCACGGCACGATAAAATACGATGACTTTTAGCTCCATATAGTGCATAGTTATAGGAAAAGGTGACTGACTGACTGATCTATCAACGCACAGCTCAAACTTGGATCACTCAGGATCGAGCTGAAATTTAGCATGTAAATAGCTATTATGACGTAGGCATCCGCTAAGAAGGGGTTTTTGAAAATTCAACCCGTAAGGGAGTAAAATAGGGGGTAGAAATTTATGTAGTCCACGCGGACGAAGTCGCGAGTGTTAAATAGTACCTAGTGCATAAATTTTGAGAAGTCTTGGCATATTTGCTCTATTTGGCAACTGTTATGTCAAAAGTACGATTTTAGTCTATGTCTATGTATATATATAAAAGGAAAGGCTGACTGACTGATCTATCAACGCACAGCTCAAACTACTGGACGGATCGAGCTGAAATTTGGCATGTAAATAGCTATTATGACGTAGGCATCTGCTAAGAAGGGGTTTTTGAAAATTCAACCCGTAAGGGCGTAAATTAGGGGGTAGAAATTTGTGTAGACCACGCGAACGAAGTCGCCGGCATAAGCTAGTTTATGAATATTTGTAAATTATTGTATTTGAAGCAGTGATAGCCTAGTGGTTAGGACGTCCGCCTTCTAAACGGAGGTCGGGGGTTCGATCCCGGGTACGCACCAATTATGTGCGTTTTAATTAATTAAATATCACTTGCTTTAACGGTGAAGAAAACATCGTGAGGAAACCTGCATGCCTGAGAGTTCTCCATAATGTTCTCAAAGGTGTGTGAAGTCTACCAATCCGCACATGGCCAGCGTGGTAGTCTATGGCCAAAACCCTTCTCACTCTGAGAGGAGACCCGCGCTCTGTAGTGAGCCGGTGATGGGTTGATCATGATGATGATGATTGTCTTTACATCAATATAGTCATTGTACTATTGTGATAACACTGCTTTATTTTATTCTAAGGGCGTTTATACACGAGCCACCGCACGACACGATTTGCGGTCACGATACACTACACACGAGGTTTTTCCGTACGTTTTCCCACTATAGTCGATATCATTGACACTAATATTCATTGTAATTAGTAACATTAATTTTACTTTCGATGTTATATGTCCGCGTGGAATTTAGTTTTTGGAATATTCTTTTACTATTAAGTCAATTGTCGATTTCCTGTCTTATCTTATCTTGTGGGATACGATAGTGTAAAATATTTATCTATCTTAATCTTTTTCCTTTTACGCTGTTTATACTGCTAGTGGATATAATGTCGATTTCAATTAATTGGGTATTTGCCTACTTTTGAATTTGATAAATATTATTACTTTATTATAAATTAGGATAAAAATAATGACGTACACTGAAAAAAATATTAAAATCCAACAAAGATTTACAAAGTTACAGGCATTTTAATTTTGGAGTGGGAGGGTCTTCTATCCCTTTCTCGTAATACGAAAATTTGTATGAAACCGCACGAAGCTACTATGGCATTAGTAGGTGTGACGACAAACTGCTGTATCGCTATCTCTGTCGATAATCAGAAATATTTAAATGCTTATAACTTTTTTGTTATTTGATCGATTTAATTAGTTTTTTCAGTTTACGTCATTATGTTTATTCTAATTTATAATAAAGTTATAAAAAAAATTGGAGTCAAAAACCCAATTAAGATAAGGTGGTCTATACACTTTCAATTCAATTAAGAACTAATTGGAGTAATTAGATAGGTACTTATTTTGATTAGTAGGTACATGAATGAAAACGTTTACAAACAGCTACAAAATTAATGTGCTAATTAATTATCCGTAGGTTCGCGTTCATTTTTGTTTATAAGTATTAAATTTTCTGAAAAGTTTTCTTAGAACCTCCTTTTTCTACAACCGCACCGCACGCCACCGCAAACAATTCCAACCTCACCACCTGGGTGTCTGGAACACTTCGACCACCCGTTGTGCCAGATCCTTCTTTCCACGCAACATGCAAACTGTGGAAATCAACTTCCTCCGGCGGTGTTCCCATTAGATTACAACATGGGGTTATTCAAGGGGCGGACCAACAAATTCCTGAAAGGCTGGCAGCACATTGGCGGTTCCTCTGGTGCTGCAAATGTTCATGCAATCACTTGACATCAGGTGACTTATCGTACAAAATGTCGAGAACATACGACTGTAGTACGGAACCCTCAGTGCGCGGGCCTGACTCGCACTTGCCCGGTTTTTTTTAATGAAATATCTCGTATTGCAGGACAAGAAACGGCTAGTGACGTACCCTGAGTTCAGTCAGTTCCTACACGACTTCCACGAAGAATACGGAGTAGAAGCGTTCAAGAAATGCGACAAGGATGGTAGTGGCTTCATCACCGCGGCCGACTTCCGCGACATCATGCTCGACATCAAGAACCACCTTCTCACCAAGGAGTTGAAGAACAAAGTTATTATGGTAAGTGATCAAAACGTCATATAGGTATGAGTGACAAAAACAACGCTCTACAAAGCCGAAATGTCATCCTAAAGACCAATATACATTACTTTCTGCCGCGTACGTACGTACCTACGTAAAAATTTAATAAGTATAAGTGCCGCAAATTGCTATAGCGCTGGAACCATGCTTATTAACATCGAAATGACGTCATTTTGACGTCAGCCGAAATAAAAATCTACCATCAGCTCGAAACTTCAGTCTAGTGCTGTCGCCACCAAAATGGTGGCCACGCGCATTAGCAATTGCGGGGCTTATACCTATGTACCTAATTTATTTTCAAGCCTGTTTCGATTAATGTATTAGGCTATTAGCATACTTACACTTATCAATTGGTGAACTTTATTTTGTTACCAAAATAACTTGATATCATACGCTGATAATAAATATAACACGAAATACGAGTTTAAAGTTACAATACTCATCATATTATGTACAAACAATATATTGACGTCATTTCCTTGATATACCTATTTTGTCTACCAATCAATATACACATGATCCACCCTAGCTTATGCCCGCGACTTCGTCCGCGTGGACTACACAAATTTCGATACCCTATTTTTGCCCCTTAGGGGTTGAATTTTCAAAAATTCTTAGCGGATGCCTACGTCATAATAGCTATCTGCATGCCAAATTTCAGCCCGATCCGTCCAGAACTTTAAGCTGTGCGTTGATAGATCAGTCAGTCAGTCAATCCTTTTATCTTTTTAAGACTAGCTTATGCTCGCGACTTCGTCTGCGTAGACTACACAAATGTCCTCTATTTCACCCCCTAAGGGGTTGAATTTTCAAATAAAATTCTTAGCGGATGGGTACGCCACAATAGCTATCTGAATGCTAAATTTCAGCCTGATCCGTCCTGTAGTTTGAGCTGTGCGTTGATAGATCAGTCAGTCAGTCAGTCACCTTTTCCTTTTATATATTTAGATTTGCTATTTCATGTCCTTTCCAGGCTGCCGGCTTCCCTCAAGGCGAGCGCAAGATCAGTTTCCCCTACTACATGGCATTCAACTCGCTCCTTAACAACATGGAACTTATCAAGCGAGTGTACCTCAACGCGACCAACGGGCATCGAACCCAGGAGGTTACCAAGGAGGAGTTTCTACATTCTGCGCAAATGATGAGCCAGATCACGCCGCTGGAGGTGGATATACTGTTCACACTATGTGACAGGATCCATCAGACGAACGGGTACGATGCTTCTATTAAGAAATTTTAAAGATTCAGCATTAATAATATGATATTTGTTACTTGCATAATATAGTATACACATGCACGCACACACACGCTCGCAAACACACACACGCACACACATACATACACACACACACAGACCCACCATTATTTATTTTTCATTTAGTTTTTATTTAATCTTTTAAGGGTTCTAGGGTCTGTCTGTCTGTCTGTCGGTCATTGTGATGTAATCCTAAATTTATAATTTTTAGATTTTTCCCCTTATGTCTGCTATAAGACCTACCTACCTGTCAAATTTCATGATTCTAAGTCAACGGGAAGTACCCTGTAGGTTTCTTTGACAGAGACAGCCAACGAAGTGATCCTATAAGGGTTCCTTTTTTCCTTTTGAGGTACGGAACCCTAAAAATTGCCAAATCACCCTGAACTTCATTTTGTAGGTCATCAAGAATCCATGATAAATTGATAAGCAATCAGTTAAGTCTACTATGACGAGTTGTAACTGTAAAGTGTATCGTAGTATCGAAGTGATGATAGCTTATCAAGTTATCAGTGATCACGTTATCTATTACGTGATTACACGATCGCGCGACGTGTTATCGACAGATCGTTAACACTCATTAGTTAACCATTAACCAAATGATTGAATGAGAAACTTTGATCATTTTCTATATTGGTAGGGTACATGCAAAAATATAGTTAGCATAAAGCAGAGATAACACGCGTTATTTTTAACTAGCTTAGAGCGGGGGCACACGATGCGTTGCGGCGGTGCGGTGTTGCTGCGTCGTCTTACATAGAAATATCTGTGGCATGTCACACGATGCGCTCCGGTGCCGCACCGGACTTGCAATCACCGAGACAAGGCGGGGAGGGGTGAATGCGTTTATGCGTCACAAGAAAGGGCACTGTCCAACGCTGCTACGCATCGTGAACCCCCAGTCTTATACTGAGGGCACACGATGCGTTGCGGCGCTGCACCGCAAAGTTTTCACCGTATCAGCGGGCACACGAGCGGTGCGGCGCTGCAACGTTGTTATGTCGCAGCGGGGCCGTAGCAGCGTTGGACAGTGCCCTTCCTTGTGACGCATAAACAACAGAGCGGTGGCGCTCCGACGTTGCAACGCATTCACCCCTTCCCGCCTCGTAACAGTGGTTGCAAGTCCGGTGCAGCGCCGGAGCGCATCGTGTGACATGCCACAGATATTTCTAAGACGCAGTGACACCGCTCCGGCGCCGCACCGCCGCCGCAACGCATCGTGTGCCCCTGCTCTTATTCCCGAGACTTCGTTCACGCTACTTCTTCTTTAAATGCTGTCTCCTATCAGAGGTTGGCAATCATTAGGGCTATCTGCACCTTGGACACTGCTGCGCGGAAAAGAGATCGGGTACTCTTCCCGTACCATTGTTGGCGTAAATTCTTAAGCCACGATGTTCTTCTTCGCCCGGGTGGATTCTTAAGCCACGGTGTTCTTCTTCGCCCGGGTGGATTCTTAAGCCACGGTGTTCTTCTTCGGCCAAGTGGGCTTCTGCTGGCTATTTCCCCCTGAATCCTTTCCTCCCGGAAACTGGAGGAGGTCGTATTTGCTATTTCTCATAAAGTGGCCGAAGTACTCTAACTTCCGCACTTTTATGGTCCAGAATTTCAAGATCTTTGCTTAGCCTTTGTAGTACTGTTGGATTTTTGACACGCTGTACCCAAGAAATTAGTCGCGAGCATTAGCTAGTTAGGTATAATATTATATTAATTGAATATTTAAATAGTTACTCACCTATATTTCATATTATATTTGTACCGTTTCTTTACAGTCGCATCATATACAACGATCTGAACTCGATAACACCTGAACAGTACTTCAAACAAGTAACACGAAGAGTCGCAGAAATTAAAGCAGTTTCGGTGAGTGTTATCTCTTTCCCACACACGATTACTCAAATACATCTGTCTCATTTTAACACAAAACTAACGAATTCTTTCAGGAGCAGTGCGTGAGATGTGCGATTTTGATGTATGTTAGCGAATATTAGTCTGTATTAAGTGTTTTAGTGTTATGAAAGTTTTGATTTTATAGAAGTTTGCCCGTTGTTAACTATCCAAAAAAACCCAATCCAATAAAAAAACCCGATTTCTTGCTATTTAAAAGTTTTGGGTCCATAGTGCGTAAGAACGCAACGCATACACGGAGAATGCTATGTGTAACTTTTAACTTTTTAGAAACATCAGTTTTTATAAATTCCCATGTTTTTGCGCGATAACTAATTAAAAAAATTAAGGTTAGCCGCTTTTTAGAAAAAGGATTGCATCTTTACGTTAACTCGCTCGGGGAGGTGGTCCAACCCAATCAATCGACTGCCGAAGAAAAATCTTACAGTACGCCGCCAAAAGTGATGAACATCGATCTTTAGAAGGAGATAGCAGATTTGTAGAGCACCGTCTCGGTCGTTGAGGCCGACAAAACGTCATATGGGTATGAGTGACAGAGCCAACGCTCTACAAAGAAATGTCATTCTAAAGGCTGATGTTCATCACTTTCGGCCGCCTACTGTACTAACAGTTTACCGAGTTTACCAAACAGTTGGCAACTTCTATAGAATTGAACTGTGAACATTACAAAGAATTGTTTTTTTGGAAACATCACTAACTTACCGCTGTTTATTTCTCTCTTTCTTTCACTGCTCAATAAAGGAGGAGGTAAATATGATAAGTGAGCCTTTTCGATTTGTAGACTTTTTGGACAGCATCCTGGTGAGTACTGACGACATTGGAGTTTATGATGTTTCTATATCCTTTCTTCTTCACGGTGAAGTCTTGACTACTCTTTTTCATTTGTATTTCTTACATCTGTAGGACTTTTACGGGGTGATTATGTATCTCGCGACAGGCGTAAATCTTGCGATCATTGCTGTCAAACGTCCGGCTAGAGAGAGACAGCAATGGCCACAAAGCAAAATAAGAAGAAGACGAAGAGAGACAGCAAATGAACTGTCCGATTGCTACTGCTGTCGCGTTGCTGTCGCTACTGCAACGTTTTACGTAATCACCCCGTAGTTTCATTCAGCGAGTGGTTTAGTAAAATTGGTACAGTTTTCGTTCGGAATTGGTGTTACAAATAAATCGACACGCGTTGGTCGTATACCTTAAGGTATATAATGAAGTTGATTTTTTTTTAAAGTTATACGCGTGTATGATAACTTGAGAACTGTCTGGTAACATGTATAGTGTCCGGCAAATAACTTGGACCTGCAGCAGCGTAGTGGGAGAAAGTTGGCGAATCCGGGAATCGAAAGTCGACGTATCAACCAATCCCGTGCACTCGTGCCGACTGATCAACCAATCGCGTGCACCCGCCATTCGTCAGCCAATCGCGTCAATACTCAACTTGTTTGCCGGGCACTGTACAAGAAGAGACTGGCACATATTTTGGCCAGGCACAGCCCATAGCATTTTTCACTGCCAAATCATTTTCGACTGTTTACTTTGGAATAATATCGAAATCAACTGCTGGTCGGACTTTCCCATTTAGTAGTTCACTCTGCTTTTACTCTCGGCGACTAGTATTTGTCTAGTATTTTCGACATTATTTCAACGTTAGTAAATTCGATAATTGTTTGGCAGTGAAAAATGCTCTGCGCTTGTAGACCCTGGGGCCATGCAGTGTTAGAGCAAAAATAATAATTACGAGACATTTCACCGCGATTAATAGCCTCATCTGGTGACAGAAGGGCTGGCTCATTTCTTGCGCAACGGCGGAAATGCAGCCAGTACTCGTTTATTCTTGGCATGATTTGTATATTCATTAGATAAGGCTAACTTATGGTTTTATTGTAATATTTTCTAGTAAAAAAAGTCTGTTTTAATATTTTTATTTTGTGCTGGCCATATTTGTTAACATTAAATACGCCACGAGACAATCCACAAGTGCTTGGAAACATTTTCATTACCTTCAGTCCCTTGTGATATAACAGAAAGGAGATGAATATGCTGTTGATTTTGTTCCAGAGTCCGGAAGAGAGAGGCATCTTGATACAAATCCTAGAAAGCACATATAGGTTCACGCTCGGCTCTATAGCTGGTGGCAAGTATTAGACTAACAATTCATCTTCTTTGTGGAAGTACATGTAATGAAAAAGCAAAGTAATGCTGAGATCTATAGAGCTTACTTTCACTTTGCTCAGACTTAAGTTTGAGTTAAAACGAGGCAATTAGATAGAGCCTCAATAGCTCAACCGGTAAAGGAGTGGACTGAAAACCGAAAAAGGTCGACGGTTCAAACCCCGCCCGTTGCACTATTGTCGTACCTACTCCTAGCACAAGCTTGACGCTTAGTTGGAGAGGAAAGGGAATATTAGTCGTTTAACATGGCTAATATTCTTTTTAAAAAAAATTACAGTGGTATAACGCTGTCTTAATAGTGTCTTAAGTCTGAGCAAAGTCAAAGTACGCTCTATAGATCTCAGCCAGACCTTCGGTTAGCTCAAGTCAAATTGCGGAAGTTGCCAAATAATGCAGAATTTGACTTTTTTTTATTTAGATACAAGTTAGCCCTTTTGTGCGATTGCAACTCGCCAGATCAAGTCTTTAACCTAATATTATAGCCAAATTATAAATTTATTCAGAAGTTCTAAATGAAGATATTTCTACACTGAGAATATCTTCATTTTTAGGGTTCCGTACCTCAAAAAGAAAAACGGAACCCTTATAGGATCACTTTGTTGTCTGTCTGTCTGTCTGTCAGTCAAGAAACCTACAGGGTAGGTACTTCCCGTTGACCTAGAATCATGAAATTTGGCAGGTAGGTAGATCTTATAGCTGACATTTGGGGAAAAATCTGAAAACCGTAAATTTAGGGTTAGATCACACAAAAAAAATTAAATTGTGATCATGAACTAATAATTAGTATTTCCAATTTCGAAGTTAGATAACTATGTCAAGTGGGGTATCATATGAAAGGGTTTTACCTCTGCATTCTAAAACAGATTTTTATTTATTTTTATGTATCATAATTTTTGAATTATCGTGCAAAATGACGAAAAATACCACTAGTATACGGAACCCTCAGTGCGCGAGCCTGACTCGCACTTGGTCGGTTTTTTGAAGTTTTTATAAAACTATGTTTTTAGCTGTGGGAGCATCAGCAGTATACCCCATAGATCTAGTGAAGACGCGAATGCAGAACCAAAGAACGGGCTCCTTTATCGGTGAAGTTGCGTATAGAAACTCTATGGACTGCTTCAAGAAGGTCGTTCGACACGAGGGCTTGTTTGGCCTTTATAGAGGACTGGTCCCGCAACTGATCGGAGTCGCTCCAGAAAAGGCCATTAAATTGACGGTAAGTCCCATATAAACCTCAACAAAATAATTAAAACTTAGACCATTCGACTCAAGGGCGTATTTGGTCTTTACAGAGACTTTAATAGTCTATGGTTGATCTGTTTCCTAGCAGAAAAGTTTTTTGTTCTTTTATCTTATTTAAAAAGGTCTTCTGTGTTTGGCCTCTGTTTAGGACCTAAGAGTAGTCCTATCATTGATCTGATCGATACAATGAGGTTTCCAGGCAACGTTCGAAAAAAAATTCATTGATGGCGCTGAATTCTACAACTGCTGAAAACTACAATTTTTTATCTTTAGTGGTGGAAGTTTTCAGCGCCATCCATGAAAATTTTCTCGAACGTTAAAATAAAATAAAATAAAAATAAAAATCAACTCAACTTATTCAAATCAACTTTTACAAGTACTTTCGAATAGTCGGATGCATCTACCACTGGTTCGGAATGCCTTTCCTACCGAGAAGAACCAGCAAGAAACTCGGCGGTTGCTCTTTTCAAAACCTGCCTGGAAACCTCCTCATTGCCCGTAACGCACATTTTTGTCGAAAGATTTTTCTGGTCCCTGAATTGATCATAGAATAGGTCCTCGCGAAAAGACCAATTTCTTTAATCTTTAAAGGTTTTTGATTGAGGCTATATTTGCAAATACATTCCTCTAATCATTTGAAATTCCTATCGAGCGGGATTGAATAAAAAATTCTAAATAATATCTGTCCCGGCTGTACTCACGTGTTTAGTCGACGTTAGCCCGACTAGTTTCGAACCCATCCGGGGTCCTTTTTCAAGGGAGTCCGTTCGCGCACGCGCCGCGGTTTTGACTGACTTGAATAAAAAATGTTTTGTTTACAGATGAATGACCTGGTTCGCGATAAATTTATGGACAAGAATGGAAATATCACGTTACATGGAGAAATTATTGCTGGTGCTTGCGTGAGTATCAAAAATATTGCAATTTATACATTATCTACTTTCATAAATTTTGAAATTGGGGTAATTAGTTTGAGCCTTTTTGACTGTCCGTCTATCCGTCTGTCTGTTGTGTCTATCAAGAAAACCTATAGGATACTTCTCGTTGACCTAGAATCATGAAATTTGGCAGTTATGAGGCGGGGGGATGCCTCGCACACCCGCGCTATCCGCATCGGGTAAGCGCGGGGGCTGTGCGGATGTGCGGGGCGTCCGCACCCCGATCGCCATCTCGACCTGTCGCGTACATGCGCTATGTCGCGCGGCCATATAGCAAAAGTAAAGGAAAATAAACGAAAACCGTGAATTTGTGGTCACATTACAAAAAAAGTGTGTTCACTAAAAGAAAAAATTATTATGTCGTTTGTGCACTCGTCCGTATTCGGTTCGCATCCGTGATTCTTCGAAGTGGCCGTCATACAAATTTCTCATTCGATCCGTATTTTTTACGGAATCCGTGATTTCACGGACGAGTGCACAAACACCCTTAAAAAACAATATATAGATGGCGCAGTCCGTCATTAATTTGCAGTGTTCTACATAAAAGTGTTAGGTATTATCCTGTACGATAGTACGGATACGGTACGATACGGTTTAGAGCCTCAATAGCTCAACTGGTAAAGGAGTAAACTGAAAACCGAAAGGTCGACGGTTCAAACCCCGCCGGTTGCACTATTGTCGTACCTATTCCTAGCACAAGCTTCACGCTTAGTTGGAGAGGAAAGGGGAATATTAGTCATTTAACATGGCTAATATTCTTTAAAAAAAATCGTTTTAGGCTGGCGCGTCTCAAGTAGTATTCACAAATCCTCTGGAAATAGTGAAGATCCGATTACAAGTGGCGGGCGAGATTGCGGCCGCGAGCAAAGTGCGCGCCTGGTCCGTCGTGAAGGACCTGGGACTCTTCGGTCTATACAAGGGGGCTCGAGCCTGCTTGCTCAGAGATGTTCCCTTCAGTGCTATCTACTTTCCTGCATACGCTCATGTGAAGGTATGTACCATCGAGGCTCCACCACAGAAACCATACTATCCATACTAATGTTATGTTCTTAAGTATGGGTTATCTGGAAGAGATCACTGGTAGTGATATGGTCGTCCGTTGTTTTAAGCATAATATCCTGTATTTTTTGTTAATTTTTTGTTGTATTAATTTTTTTAAATTAAATTAAATTAACGTTATAAATGCGAAAATGTGTCTGTCTGCTAGCTTTTCACGACCCACGTTTTACCGATTTTACGGGTACAAAGATACCTTGCATTTTTGGTATGGGACATACTGGCTACTTTTTGTCCCAAAGAGTTTCGACGGGATTTTGGGAAATCTAATTTCCCGTGGACGAAGTTGCGGGCTTTACCTATTTGGTATAGAAATAGCTTGCTTGTATATAAGTCAGATATAAGCTACTTTATATTTCGAAAAATCGAGGAGTTCCCATAGGATTATAAAAACTGAAACCTACGCGAAGTGCCGGGCATCTTCCAGGTACAGAAGGCTTACTACAGAAAGACGTTTAAATGAATAGCGACTTTTGGCACGACGCAATAAAGTGCAATTCGGCTTGCATAGCGCTTCAGTATAAATTTAACAAATGCCTTTCTCTTTCTGTCTCTATCTCTTTTCTCTATCTTTCTCTCTCTCTCTTTCTTTTGTCACTCTCTGACGTCATTTGTCTCTTGTTTACAGGCGAAGTTCGCGGACGAGAACGGGTACAATCACCCGCTAACCCTCCTAGCAGCGGGAGCTATCGCAGGCGTGCCGGCCGCCTCATTAGTTACCCCTGCTGACGTCATCAAGACTAGGTTACAGGTAATTGAAAACTTCTTTAGGCACAATAGCCGATTTTGGGATGGGTAACTCACCTCACTCAAGGTCGCATCACCGACATGCTAATGTTAATAGTGCTCAGAGTGGCGATAAATGTAAAAACTAAACTAATGTTTATGGTTTTAATTTGCATATGAAATTTTAATTTTCGATACTACAAATAATTTTAAAATCCAAAAAAACATTTCATAGTTTTAAGTTTTCAATTCTGTTGGCAATTAATAAAATAATTTTTATAAATAAAATAAAATAGCCTTTATTCACTGATACACTAGTTTTACATCTTATATTACTAACTAAACGTATTACTAATTTCTTATTTCCTATTATTTAATTATCCTATCCTACATAATTTATTCTAAAAAATTAGTAACACCAGCAGTTTACAGTTCAGGTTGTCCTCTTTGGACATAGGCCTCCTCTAGACTTCTCCATTTTTTCCTATCTAACGCTAGTCCGCGCCAACCCTTTGGCAGGTCATCCTCCCATCTCCTCTGTGGCCGTCCTCTCGCTCTCTTTTTTATACTTATTACAAATAATTGCTCTGTAAAAATATTATTATTAGATCTTACTCCTGGTACACTTCATTTGTCTTATTCTCTAGAAGGTTAGTTTTGAGATATAGATAACGGGCACATACCACGATTAATTTGATGTATTTATTTGTCGATATTTCATCTTTTGGGTCTTGGTCACGACGGGACTGCGGTGCTGCGAGAGATGAAGTTCGAGCTGTCATGGGCATTAGCGAACTACCCTCTTTCTTGTTCTTTTCGCTGAAACTTTACGAGCAAAATACAAGATATGTCGTTAAACCACGAAATAGGCATAAAATTGTGGCGTTTGCCACAGGTGCAACTAGATGGCGCTATTCAAGCGATAACATTTCATGACGTAGTCCTGAGCAAATGTACCGCCTACAGTACTCGCACTAACGGAGTTTTCTGCAATCTGGACTATATATAGAAGTTTCAAGACACAACCGTCGGCCCAGCTGGCGCTACCGAGCACAACCAACCGCTCGGTGGGAGATCTCCCTTTGGTACGGTCGGGCTTGCACATCGCTCCCGTACAAAATCATTACAATCTTTTTTTGGCAGCTATAATTTAATTCTTCATTTAACTTCTCCAGGTGGTAGCCCGATCAGGACAAACGACGTACAACGGAGTAATAGATGCGACGAGGAAGATCTACGCCGAAGAAGGCGCTAGAGCGTTCTGGAAGGGAGCTATAGGTAAAGTTATCTATTCAAATAGGGATGTTGCCTTACCGAAAACCGTAAATTTGTGGTTCATCATCATCATCATGATCAACCCATCGCCGGCCCACTACAGAGCACGGGTCTCCTCTCAGAGTGAGAAGGGTTTTGGCCATAGTCTACCACGCTGGATATGTGCGGATTGGTAGACTTCACACACCTTTAAGAACATTATGCATAACGCTCAGGCATGCAGGTTTCCTCACGATGTTTTCCTTCACCGTTAAAGCAAGTGACATTTAATTAATTAAAACGCACATAGCTCCGAAAAGTTAAAGGTGTGTGCCCGGGATCGAACCCCCGACCTCCGATTAGAAGGCGGACGTCCTAACCACTAGGCTATCACAGCTTTACATTTTAATTTGTGGTTACATCACAAAAAAAAATTAAAATGTATTTACAAATTTCAAAGTAAGGTAACTATACCAAGCGAGGTATCATATGAAAGGGCTTTACGTGTACATTCTTAAACAAATTTATTTTTATTTTTATGCGTAATAGTTTTTGATTTATCGTGCAAAATGTCGAAAAAAATACCCGAATACGGAACCCTCGGTGTCCGCGAGTCTGAGTTGCACTTGGTCGGTTTGTATCTCTTGAGATGTGGAACCTTAAATATCTATGAACCCTAAATATTTTACTATATTTTTTTTACAGCGCGTGTGTTCCGATCGTCGCCTCAGTTCGCCGTTACTCTAGTTACATACGAAATTCTACAACGTCTCGTCTACGTCGACTTTGGAGGATCGTAAGTACAATATTTTTAACTATTGTACAATACGACAAGGCTCTTTTGACACTTGAATGACATTGACAGGGTAGTTGTAGAACAAAGGCAACCATTAGCAAATAAAATCTCAATTTTGCGGAATATATTGAAAATATCAATGTCGAAAATCCAGTAATTTTTATCTTTTTTTTATTTTTTTTTATTCAGATTCAAGTTAGCCCTTGACTGCAATCTCACCTGGTGGTAAGTGATGATGCAGTCTAAGATGATAGCGGGCTAACCTGGAAGGGGTATGGCAGTTTTTATTAAACCCATACCCCCTTTGGTTTCTACACGGCATTGTACCGGAACGCTAAATCGCTTGGCGGCACGGCTTTGCCGGCCGCCTAGCGGCTTTGATCTAATTTTAACTGAATGAGAAATTGGGAAAGCCGTCCTTGTTTCCAATTCTAGAAAAAATAATAAAAACGATTTATAGGCCACTAGCTTATACCCGCGACTTCGTCCGCGTGGAATTAGATTTTTAAAAATCCCGTGGGAACTCTGGTTTTCCGGGATAAAAAGTAGCCTATGTCACTTTACAGTTCTTTATCTATTACCCACGCAAAAATCACGTCAATCCGTTGCACCGTTGCGACGTGATTGAAGGACAAACCAATAAACCAACAAACCAGCACACTTTCACATTTATAATAGGGGTAGTGATTATAATAGGGATAGTGATGGACTTGCTACTTATCAACTTAGATAGTTTTAGACCCAAAAAAATGTACTAGCATTTCTTTTAGCGTAGTACCACACGCCGGATATGCGCTAGTCAAATCTGAACCAAAATTTTTCTTCCAGCCGACCAGCGGGTTCGGAGCAGACGATAGCAACGCCAACAGAAGAGACGTTCAAGAGACCTCATCACATCGGCGGCTACCAGGTCGCGATGCCGGTACTCACGGGCCTTGAGACGAAATTCGGCATCTCGCTGCCGAGGTTCTCCGCAGCCAAGCCACAAAACACGCAGAATTAGTGGACTATTGTGGACTGTAAGTGTGACTTTGAAAATATCAATTCTAGATTTCCAGTGAAATCCAGAGTCTTGAAAGCAGATCTGACAGCAGGTCTTTCGACTTACAAGATGATACTGAATATACGTTATGGATGCACAGAAATGTGCACGTTCTAAACTAGATGTCGCTATACGTAGTTCTATCGCGCTAGAAGTTTCCATCATACCAAACTGCAGAACACGCAGAATTAGTGCACTATTGTGGACTGTAAGTATTATTTATCCAAAATCTCGAGTCTGATTTTTCAGGATTACTGTTTAAGTATGTATTACTTTTCCAAAATCCGGTTTCTAGTTTTTCAGGAACGTCCAAAACTCCAGAAAATGGAGGAATGTGTCTTTATTATTTACTTAAAAAATAAAGCTAAACCAATTTATATTATTGATTTTCACTTTAAATAATAACAATTCCTGTTTTCTTTCGCAGGTAAGTTCCAATATTCATTGGTGGTTACTAAAATAAGATAGATATGTAAGTTATTAAAATAATATAATTAAATGAAAAATCAATTATTTATATTGCCCAAGCGAGAGTTGCTTTTGTATAAAAATAATTTATTAAGAAAAATGTGAATTAGTCTTAACATGTGAGTGATTCGATATATTGAGATTATTTGGTATAATGACTATATGAAAAGTTTAAGGCAGTGTTTCTTAATCTTCTACTGTTGACTCTATTCATAAAAAGTATCCTTAACGTCCGATAGATTAACTTACACCTAATACTAGCTTCCCACGGTGCGTGATTATCACGCACGGCCGACGAGGAAGTGTCTGCCCTAAAACGGATACTCTTCCCATGGTGGATCGGTTCGGGCTGGTCCGCAATATTACGCACCGTGGGAAGCCGGTACTAACATAGACGACCGATCAGATTGTCAGTCCAAAAGATTAGATTAAAACATGGGGTTATTAAAGGGGCGGACCAACAAATTCCTGAAAGGTCGGCAACGCATTGGTGGTTCCTCTGGTACTGCAAATGTTCATGGGCGGCGGTAATCACTTAACATCAGGTGACCCGCCTGCTCGTTGGTTGCCATTTTTTTTTAGTCGTCTAGAATAGAATGCGGTTGTACACAATTTCTAAATTTTATTAAAGCTGAGATCTATGGACCGTATGCTTTGCTCAAAATTTTTATTTGTAAGATGATATAGTGGTGATAATTAACACGTACTTAAAACTAAAGCTACGAGGGTTCCAAACGCGCCCAGGTCTGAGAAGAGCCCAGAACAAACTCAGCCAACTCATTAATTAAAAACTAAATAGTATTACTCCACTTAAATACGACTCGACGACACGACGACGAAAGTCACAAGGCTTGACAGTTTTAATAAGCACCATGGTACACTATTTTCCCACAAATAAACAAATTTATCTACAGCTGATCTTATCTGATCTAAGGCTGAGATCTACAGAGCGCACTTTGACTTAAGTCACTGTTGAAACGAGACAACGTTATGCCGCTGGCATAAATCTGTCTCGTTTTAACTGAAACTTAAGCCTGAGCAAAGTCAAAGTGCGCTCTGTATAATATTTCAACCTTAGTCCCATACAATAACCTAGGAAAAGTCGGCCGTCGTAGTATCTATCAGATTTGTAGATCGGTTTCAGACAAAATGCGGTTGTCTGTGTTAGTTTTAAACTATATATTTATTTAATTAGGCGAATATACAAAATTATGAAAATAAAATATACTTCAGGAAACACTGCTCTATATTATATTATACAATTACATATTAAATGCAGCATTTTGATTTTTTAGCTTTTGCATAAAAATAGCCAATTTTTTTATATACAATAGTCCTGAGCACCTCGCAGCATTTTTAGTAACTTTTAAGGTTATCTTTCAGCTTTTATCTACAAAACTAATCATATTTTTGAATACGCTGTAGGTTCTCGGTTCCAATATTGTACTGTGCTTTTATAAAGGCTTTTAGTTTTTGCGTTTATATTGTTTTATTGATTTGGAGTTAATCAAAAATGAATGTGCAAATGAAAATGAATGAATTGGCAAGTTTTGTATTTTTTTTTTATATTGATTCATATTATAATGTGTATAATTCTGCTGTACACATCTCTAAACTAAATTGACAGCTGTAAATCTATATGTACTTTACCCGCGTAAAGAAGTTAGTATAGCGCTCTCTCTGTTACGTAATCCCATACAGATAACAGAGATAAAAATCTCAGGTGATGCTAACCATTTTGAGGCGCCAACCAATCACAAACATGTTTTAAAAAAAACATTCGAAATTCAATTCGACTATGTTTTCAAAAACATCCGATATTCAGTTAGAAAACATAGTTTCGTTTGTGGTTAGTTGGTAACTCAAAATGGTTAGCGCCCACTGAGATTTTTGTCTCTATTATTGGGATGGTATTATGTAACAGAGCACTATACTAAATTCTTTCCGCGAATAGACTATATAGTGCTATCCTATTCTGTAGGGAGCATTATGAAAGGGATTTAGTCTGACATCTATAGAGCATACTTTGCTCAAACTATAAGACGGACAGAGATTTGTCTCGTTTTACTTCTAAGAAAAGTCTGAGCAACGTCAAAGTGCTCTAGATTTTAGCCTTAGACTTGTCATTTTAGTTTAGCTTAGAGATTTGAAAACTTCGCCATCGCCTGCGAATGCCAATATATTTTCTATGACAAATTATGTAACCGTTCCTGGTTTTGTTATATAAAATATTTTACGCAAACGCTAACTACCGAAAAAACGTTTATAAATCTCAGTGTTGGTTAAATTCTACATATAAAGCGCCATTTTACTGTTATACAACTTCATAGATAGTATCTAATTGCTCTTTTAGTTAGGAAATAAAGGCACTCGCTTTAAACTCGCATTAAAAAAATAACGTTTTCAAATAGCGCTTCTTATGGCGAATACGACAAAAAAGGTAAAGCTACACTATGTAAAAATAGTAAAACAATAATATTATGTAGCTGTAAATGTATGAAGTTCATACGAATATCATATTATGCTTTTAAACAAATCAATTTAACGAACGTGTATTGTTACATGGCAGTGATAATGTTATGATGCTGTTAGTTATATTACATTATTACGCTTTGTTACATTACAAAACTTACAAAAAAAATTATATGATGCGTTATTATTATAAGGGCGGATACGCACTCATCTGATCCGAGTCCGTTAAAATTCGTTCCGAAATGGTCATAGAACTATTTTTATGGTAGCTTATGACATGTGACATAGAAATTGTTAACCGTGGATGAGTGCGTAATTGCTCTAAGGCTTCAATTTTAGAGCGAAAATTAAATTCTAAAATTACCTGTTTTAAAGAAATTGGCAAATACTTATGTATGAAAAAAAAGTTTTGAAATAACATTATTTTTTGCGGGTTTAGAATTGCACTAATGCGTGTAGATAGCGCTCAAAATATTACATAACATAAAAAAATAACATTAGTATAAAAGACAATTTTAACAATATTATGATGATTTGTTGTGAAAATTGTACATAATATTCATACAAATTAACAAATAAATTAGATAGGTGTGTTGAAAAGAATTAATGATGAGTGTTTTTCATTTGAAATATAATGTAAAGGGCGGGTTTACACCTAGCGAGTGCTTGGCCGAGTACTTGACCATTTCGTCAAGTACTAAGCCGAACCGAGTTTGGACAAAATATATCTCTTTATTCGAACCACTTGTCAACAATAGTGGTTCGAGTAAATAAATAAAATTCCAAATTCTAAAGGCAACTCTGAATAATGAACATTGCCGCGTTTTGGTACGCAGACGCAAATTTTGATATTATCTGTTATCACTGTCCGCATGCGCGCTTACTATGTTCGCGGGAAAATTAGACCTCGTTTATTGGTCTGTTAAATCGCCGCGTGGTTCAGATTGTCCATAATGATTTCCAATTACTTATAGATGTTCTATTTCACGAAGTTCTTTTGTCTGTTTGTTGTAGTGCATGCACGCACACGTTCAGCTTATGCGCACAACGTTTTGCTTATCAGTTATCTTCACTACTACAACCAAGACTGAGCGAACTTCATAAAATAGGACAAGCGTACGTCTTTTATCACTACTAGGCCTTAATAAATGAGTTAATTTACTCGTTCAAAAATATTATTACGTTACTCGACTAAATTCTCGCTTGTGTAAACTAGTCCTTATTGTCATGACCAGAGATCTTGTAAGGCTGTATCGAAAGGATGGACTCAAAATTTTCATATCAAAGTTCAATGCCGTAACTATACGAGTAGATAAAGAGATATTTTTTTAATGTCACGCTTTAATAAATGAATCTTTCATATTTATTCCGTATACTTGACATGATTTTACATATTGTTCTATAAGAAATTTTAATGTACCTAACCAATTTTGAAGAGAAATCTGTATCACGGCGTAATCGAGCGAATTACCCAGTCGCGTTTCCATTGTGCAAGTTACTACCACGCTAGCGACAGTTGCATATTTTTTGCATAAAGTTTGTGGACTAAGAGCCGGCACGTGCCAGACTTTCGTTATTTTATAAAAGCTGAAAGTTTATCTGCGTTTTGTCCCCAACACATGGAGGAACGTTTGTTTAGATCATGGTGGCTTTGGGAGATAACAGGTAATGGCACCGATTCTAAGCACAACCTAATTTTAGAGTATTCGCACCCTCTTCTTACTATTGTAATATGAAAAGGACAGAAGCAGTTTGACATTTCTAAATTTAATTTTTAGATGGTAAAACCCGTGATTTTAGCACGCACTTTCGAACCTACTGTTTAAATTTGTATTGTGCACTAAATTTTAGAGTCTTAAAATGTGAAAGTCATGTTCCGTTCCTTTTTTAGCATTAGTAAAAAGAAAAGGATGCAGATACTCTAAATTTAGTTTAGAGAGAGACTAGAGAATCGGGGCCAATAAAGGTGTAAAAAATCAAGCAAATTTAAAGATTAAAGTAAAAAAAATACACCTTTATTATCTCACAAAGCCACCATGATCCAAAGTTTGTTTGGACCATGGTGGCTTTAGATATACGCTGAGAAACTTTCAGCTTTTATTAAATAACGGTCTGGCACGCGCTGGCTCTCTATTACTAGTTAAGTGGCCTATAAATGAGTCAAACATAACTTACATACCGGATCCAGCGACTGGAATAGAATAATGTGAACCGGCCATAATTGATATCTTGATCTACGCCTCACAGATGCACAATATCGTTCCGTATAATTTATACGTATTTATAGGTGGTTGTATAACAACTGTGTAATGAAACGTAGGCGTAAATAATAAGAAGTGATAAAAGCCGATGTGACTAGATTATTATATTTATGGATATTGTACATTTTTTGTGTTAAAATAAAATATATCATAAAATTATTTAACTGGCTTTTTTAATTTACTGCATACTTCGACCCGTTCTAATAACCAAGGGGGCGTCCATAAATTACGTGAGGTGTTTTTTTGAATTCTCTGTCCCTCCCTCCCCCCCTGGTGAGGACGACAGACAGACAGACAACGAAGTGTTCCAATAAGGGTTCCTTTTTTTCCCGAAAAACTGTTATAAAGTCTTTATCTGTAAGGTAAAGTTTATCTGGTGGTTTATGAAACAGCGCGTTGGGGCGATCCGCTAACTCAGTGTCTAACACTGAATGATAGCCACCGAGCTCATTTAACATTGGTTGCTTCTACATTGCTGCTTCACTGAGTTGGAAGTAATTTTTCATAAAAAACCTTCAATGGATCAAAAATAAAGTATCAATAGGCAGGCACTCAATGTTCAGATTTCAGTCCAATCCTCAAACCATCAAGCTATTGAGGCTTTATACATGTCTTACACCCGGCTTTACTCACGTGTTTAGTCGACGTTGTCTGAGTCCCTGTGAAAAAGTACCCCGGAAGGGTTCGAAACTAGTCAGGCTAACGTCGACTAAACACGTGAGTAAAGCCGGGTGTAAGACATACGTATAATGGAGGAAATCACTCACGATAGTTTAAAGCTATTGAGGCTTTATACATGTCTTACACCCGGCTTTACTCACGTGTTTAGTCGACGTTGTCTGAGTCCCTGAGAAAAAGGACCCCAGTAGGGTTCGAAACTAGTCAGGCTAACGTCGACTAAACACGTGAGTAAAGCCGGGTGTAAGACAGGTACAACGGAAATCACTCACGATAGTTTAAACGCCATTTAGGCTTTATTTAAAAAACAATTCATATAATTTGCTATCCTAAACCTCCCCAAAGTTGGTGTGCATGGTGTCCTTGGCATGTTTCTGTGCCTCCACCTGCCCTTTGAGGAGCTTCCCACAGATCGTACACTTGAGCGTGAATTTGTTGAGGTCCGTGAACTGCCGCGAGGACTTCGCCTCGTGGGCCAATTGTTCTGCTTCGTGGTAAATGTCCATATCTTCCGCGGGAAATACTGTTTGTATTCCACCCTGAAAAAAGAAAATATAAAGCTTTTTTTTAAATCCCTACAGTTATTTTTTATTTCACTGTCCCCTGCTTTTTCTGCTTTGCCAGGGTTCCGTGCCCGAAGGGTGCTGACGGACCTTATTACTTTTTTTTAAATTCATTATAGGCAACCGCTTGACCACAATCACACCTGATGGAAAGTGATGATGTGGCCTAAGATGGGACGTGTTTACCTAGCTAAAAACAGACACTTTACAAGATGGCGGTGTTAGTTCCGATTTTTGTCACGCGCCAAGAGAGCTGTGTTGCACTGTAGAGTTATTTTTTATCTCATTGTCCTTTTCATATTATGTATCTGTATTCAACTTTTTTTAATACGCAAAACCTTTGCAATAGGTTTATCTATAATGGTATAAGCCTGAAACATGGCACCGTTGTACATTTATTATACAAAGAATGCATAAAGCATAGATAATGCAAATTGCTAATGCGTGTGGCCGCCATTTTAGTGATGTCAGCACTCTAGTGCAGAAGTTTCGAGCTGATGGTATATTTTTACTTAAATATATGTCAAAGTGACGTCATTTCGATTTTAATGAGACATGGTTCCAGCGCAATAGCAATTTGCGGGACTTATAACAGTCACTTTGAACCGACAACCTTTGCAATTTCCAACTACACTAAATACTTACATCAGATTGTTCTAAATATAGAGGATCATAGTGTACACCGTCAAATAGAAGGAATACTCTCTGTCCATAATTTTTATCCTCTCCAAATCTATTTATAATTGCATTTAATGTGTCAACTACTGCCATTTCTAAACCGTAAAATCTTGATAGAATTGCAACCTGAAAAATAAAAATTGTTACTAATTAATGTTATATTTAATATAATACTAGTATCTTGCCAAGTCTAACCTGTGGATTCTACCGCAATCGAGCAGCAGTCTGCCAGTCAGTCAGTCACTCTCTTTTTAAATATTTAGATTATGCCAATTCTACCACCGGTTCGGAAAGTAGAGTTAGTAGTAGAGCCAGCAAAAAACTCAGATGTATGCCTCAAAATAAATAAGTTAAAATTTGTACCTCAATAGCACCACCCCAGGAGCTGGGCTGCTGGATCCAGGCACAGTACTCAGCGTTGGGCCGCCCCAGCAGGGCTTCGTTGTATGTGTCATTGTCACTCGCTACCTCCATGGCTATAATTTGCCGCATCAGCGTGTGAACCGATGTGTCTACGTTTCCATTTAATACAAATCCTACAAAAACAACAAATATTAAGTTGTCTATGCACTAATACATACATAAAAAGAAAAACTGACTGATCTATCAACACACAGCTCAAACTACTGGACGGATCGGGCTGAAATTTGGCATGCAGATAGCTATTATGATGTAGACAATCCGCTAAGAAAGGATTTTTGAAGATTTTTACTGAAAAATACAGAAAATAAAATATTGCCAACATATTATATGAACTTTACATTTATATAGGTAAAGGTTTATACATTTATAGAGGTGATCACATACATTGATGATAGCTAAGATTTGCTAAAAACTGTTTACTAATATCAACCAAAGTTATACACTAGTAGTGACAACAACCAAGTACCTGTGTATCCATCAAAATTAGGTATGTAAGATATTTTAAAATAGGTAAAAAATCATTGACTTATGTAAAAAATGCAATATTTTCGTACAGAATAAAATTATTAAAGTAAGCACAAAGCTTCCTATGCTTCTGAATCTGAAGTTCATTGCATATAAAAAGTTATAAACAATGAAGTGGCATTGTTCTAAAAATAGTCTAACGCCGTATGATGCTTTGTTCTGTTGCCTTTGTATAAAAATCGCGTGGGATCTTTTCACAAATATAGATTAATCGATATTTACCTATACTAGTGAACAGACATGAATTATCAGAAGGGACCACTTTCTTCATCAAAATTCCCGGTCTACAGGGTTCTATTAAGTCGTGGGATACTCCGTTCTCCACGGGCGTTGGAACATCGGGCTTAACAACATTCGGGGTCGCGGGAGGTGACTTTTCCTCGACGATCAAAGTTTCGCCCGTCTTCAACCCAATTTCACTCAACTTTTTGCTATCGTTACTAACATCTATTGGTTTGGGCGGATAACCACACAACACGCAAATCCTGTCGCAGTTAACGTCCGATATACTTGAGAGAAACACTTTTAATTCACCCACAGTACTTTCAGAGGTCAAATCCTTCAATACTTGCTGACCATTTTTACTTTTGACTTTAAATGCTAGCGACGCCATCGTACTAATTAAAACTTTTTATACAAATAAATATTACTGATTAAATTGTAAATGTGTGTCAAATGGAAGTATTCACGAAATAAAAGTAGTTGTAATTAATAAATAACATAATACATTACGTGCGCGACTTTTTTTGACAATCCATAAACGTCAAACTCAAAGAGAACAATGTGACACAATGTGACAACCGTTGACAACTGACAGACTTGACAGTAGTCTATGAGAAGAGTCGAGCGATGTTGCCATTATAAATTCATGATATACATTATTCATAATTATTAGTATTATGTATAGTTCATAATTATTCGTAATTATTATTATTATGAACCATTATTATAATACCATACTAATATTATGAATTAGGGTAACCTAAGAATTAAGTTTCCTAAATTCATGGGGTAACATAAAATTGTGAGACTTCATAATCAAAAAAATGAATTCATTCCATTTTATAATTTGAGACGGGGCATATTGCCGCCTATCCAGTCCTTACAACCTACTTTCAGAGCACATTGTATTTAATATATATAATTATACACCAATTATTATTCAATTATGGTGAGTTTTAGGATATATTTGCCACAAGTACCATCTACGCTAATAACATTATTTATAATAATTAATGCGAGTAAGTTTCTATCTGTCTCTTTATTCTGTTAATCCTTTTTGCGAGGTAGGTACCTTTTCACTTTGAAAAGAAAATTTTATACAGATCAAAGACATAATATTGGACAGCTTGCATCCCGGAAAATCAGAGTAATTCCCACGGGGTTTTTAAAATGCCTAAATCCACGTGGACGAAGTCATCTAATTTAGTAGATATAAATAGGTTTTTATCTAGTTTTAGTAAAAAATCTATTCTAACTACCTACCTAAATAAATTATTTTTGGCTGGCTTAGCAAATTTTTCAAATATTATCCAAAAATAGATTTAGGTACCTAACTTAGAATATATTATACAAACAGAATCTCCTTTTTTGATGTTGATTAAAAAAACGGCGACACCATTTTACAATAATTTTATTAAAAATAATAGACATTCCTACATAATATAAATATTTCCAAGTTTAAGTTATAAAATACTAACTAACGTTATTCTAAAAATCATTCAGTTTTGAGTTTTTGGCACAATCATACATCATACTATTCAAATTATTATAATAAAAAAATTGGCAACAAACGTAAATCGCAAAATGAAACTGTTAATTGATTATGGTAAACCTAGATTTATTTTTATTATTTACATTGTTTTTAGATACATGTATGGCACGAAACAAAAAGTTTATAATATTAGGTATACCCTATTCGCGGAATGAAGTCAGTATAATTTATAGCACTCTCTCACTCTCTCTCTCTCTCTCTCTGTCACGTAATACAAATGATAGATCAAAAAATCTCAGTGGCTGCTAACCATTTTGAGTCACCAACCAATCACAAATGAAACTATGTTTTCTAATTGAATATTGGATGTTTTTGAAAACATGATTATGATTACGTAACATAGAGAGTGCCATATTAACTTTCTTTCGTGGATATGGTAAGTATAGTCCCTTGTACGATTCATACATAAATAACTAACTACTTCACAACACAATACAAAAAAATACACATTCAAGAATTCACCTCAAACAGCCAAGCCACACAATCAATTCACAATTGATATGATCTGTAACAACAAATACCTACCACGTAACTCCTAACAGTTAGAATCGTTTTGTGGTGATAACAGTAATTATCGCATAATTCAATAGAATAATTATACCTACATATTATTAATATAAATCTTAAAATCTAGAACGTATTGTCACATTTGTTTCTTGCTAAATTGTGCATATTATTATAATTAATTAGTTAATATCTATCTACAAAAATGCGACTGTTATTACAGGCATTAAGTGAAATAAGTATTTAACGTTTTATGATTAAAATATAATCATTAAGTGATTATTTAGGCATAAGTACAATATTTTTGTAATAAAGAAATAATTTAATAATCGTTAACTATATTCATGCGAGTAATTTCGGTCCTATTTAGTGAGTTCTGAGTTATAGCAATATTATGACACAATTTAATATCTTTGGGATTTATTATAATATTATCTTTGGTTTAATTGTAGGTAACTATGTACCTAAGTAAAAGTAATTATTAACAAAATAACATTTGTGAGTAAATCATATTTTAACAAGTTTCTACATTTTATTAGGAGTTTATAATAATGAGTATTATATTTTAACCACTATTAAGTATAGTAATAAACACCTAAGTCTCCCTATAAATAATTTATTTACATTTACATTCAGTCATGTAAAAAATTCGAACATTCGATTGAATCATAAATTTTGAGAAAATATATTCCAACATTCAAACCACAGATATGCAGTGAGTGCGGGCCGTCATAACGGTGATGACAATAATATTATGTGGAAAATAAGAAACGGTAGCTTAATTTTTAAATTAAAAACACCACTAACTACTATACCCATGTTATAGTTATTTATAATATTATACATTAATATGGCAACATTGTACTATATGACATAACCAAAAGGATCAATTAAAACTGGAATGCAGAGCCGAGAAAAGTCCTATTGAAAAAACGTAAATAAAGGTAGGTGCCCTTAGGTGCAGACTGCAGAACAAATAGCCGACCAGATACATAGATAGGTACATAAAAGAGTTTGAGATACATTTCTTTGATTCCAAATGAACATGATGGTTTAAAAAAACCGGCACATTATTTTGAAAATAATATTGTTTTTACAGACTTCGTTTAGAATTTAAAAATTAAATTCAAAATTATTATTTAGGTATACCTATCCAAAAAGACCGAGCCCGTTTAGCGAGTACCTAGTTGCTGAGCCTGTGTAGCGTGTAATTGCTGGTATTTTCTATAGTATGCGACTGGTCGAGATAGCAATCGGCGTATGAGTCGGGGGGACGCCCCGCACACCCACGCGTCACCCGTGCTATCCCGCACCAGGTTAGCGCGGGGGCTGTGCGGATGTGCGGGGCGTCCCCACCCCGACGCCATCTCGACCTGTCGCGTACTATAGTGGATACGTACGATTCGAATTGCGACAGTGAATTCGTGGTTACAACACAAAAAAATTAAAACGTGTTGTGAACTATCAATAATAATTATTATTAGTACCTAACTTTCAAAGTAAGATTACCTACTACATCAAGTGGGGTATGCCGTATGAGGTATCATATTATTATTATGAAAGGGTTTTACCTGTAGGTACATTCTAAAACAGATTTTTATTTATTTTTATGCGTACCTAATAATTTTTGATTTATCGTGCAAAATGACGGAAAAATACGACTGTAGTACGGATCCCTTGGTGCGCGAGTCTGGCTCGCACTTGGCCGGTTTTTTAAAACGAAAATTCCAAATCATTAGACAGGACTATTATCAACTTTAAGCCGATTGTGAGCGTTTCTGTGAAGTCGCCGGTGTCTGTGACGTAACGACCAATGTCACGTGGGCCGGCGAACGAACCGCTGCAAGGGGGCTCGCAGACCCCTCCTACTGACCACTAGTGGGGGTATCTGTTCGTCTTCTTCCTCATCCAAGTCTTCTCCGCCTTCGGAACTGTCTTCTCCACTCCACACTTCAGGCTTCACTGCTTGGTATGACGCTGAAAATCCTTTGAATACTATCGAGTCGTCTGTACGAAATTTGACGAGCAAGGCTTCTGTTGTTGATACTATCTCAGGTGGACCCTGTGGTCAAAGAAAATAATCATTATGCATAGGTTGGTACCTAGTAGTTCTTTTTTTCTGGTCGGTGGATGTTTCGTACACCTACGTCTTGTTTATCGAATCAGCGAATGAATGATGAATCTACGATCGGGTAGATTCATCATTCATTGTTAACGTAATATGGAAGATTAATATTCAAAGAAGATGTCATCATCATCAACCAATAGACGTCCACTGCTGGACACAGGTCTCTTGTAGGGACTTCCACACGCCACGGTCTTGCGCCGCCTAGATCCAGCGGCTCCCTGCGACTCGTCTGATGTCGTAGGTCGAAATAAGATGTAAAGCTAACGAATATTTTTTGCTTTGTTTTTAACCGAAAGTACTTGCAGAACTATTAACTTACATAGTTAATTATTTTAAATTTCGTAAATAAAAGGTAGGTAGGTACGTAAATTTAAACACAGGTAAAAAAATTATAATTAACTATAAATCTATTAAGTAGGTAGGTAGCAACTGGCAATAAATTGGAAATAATAACATTAGGTGTGCTGTCTAGCTTAACGTTAGTCAGGTAAGGAATAGACAGGTAAGTTTACCTAAAATAAAAATGATTATATGAAAATGATTTCAGGTAAAAGCCTCAGTCTCAAAATACGTACACACCTTGCTAATCAATATTACAGAATCAATCATCAATATTATTTCTGTGCTATCAACGGGTCCCTTAGTAAAATTATTATCGAAACTTACCTTAGTCCCACAAAAACTGCCATAATCGCCAGCACTACCTTCCAAACCGCCAAAGACTTGCACATAATCATAACCGCAGTTGGTCTCAGGCTCCAACTCAAAGGTGAGGAAGGTAAGTCTGACGAACTGGCCGAGTGGCGCCACGATGCTCCAGTCGCAATTAGCCCGAGACTCGTACGAGTCGTGGCCGTAACGTGCATGAGAGTATAGGTGCTGCACCGTTTCTGAAGCTGCGAGGTAGCCACCGCAGGCTGAAAATAAAACGCTTAAAAAGCTTAAAAAAAATACTATACCTACCTACTTTATACTAATAAACACAGAAGTTCCTGGCTGTACTCAGCTTCTAATTTGTACTTATACATTACTTAAAAGTTCAACCTTTTGGAAATAAAAATTGCGTAAATAATGAGATCTGTATAATTTATACTTAGTTACCTACTATTTTTATTTTTAATCCGAGCATATTTTTTGTAGGACCTATCAATATTTAACACAATTTACTTTAATAAATCACAACAGATTTGAGATACGATTAATGAAAACATTGAATATAATATTATTATTGTGATCTGTCAGAGTAAACTAAACTTACCTATCAGTTGTTTACCAGTCAGTACCTGTTGAACGAAATACTTCACTTATGTGTAACTTACCTGTAGAATACGTAGCAAGGAATCCTTTTCTTTGTACTGACGCGTCAGACTTGAATACGACGTACATCTGATTCTGTGAAGCGACTACAGGATGAGGAAGTTTACTTCCACAAAACCTTCCTAATGTCTTTTCATCTGCAGATGCTCCGTCGTAAATAGTCACGTGGTCATATGTGCATTCCTGGTAAAAAAAATATCCATGAGTTTGGCATAATAAGGTACATTATAATAGCATAAGAATAAATCGTAAGCGTATCACAACTTCAAAGGTAAGTTAGAGACCAAACATTATTAACAGGTAAGTTTAAAATACTTATGACAGTTGTATGTTAAGCATTACCTGATGGGGCTCTAATTCAAAGACATTAAAGATTAACTTTATACGATGTCCTGGAGTAGTTGAGAATTGCCATACACAATCTTTTCTTGACGGGTAAGTGTCAGGGTAGTTTGGACTGAAAACAAGAGAAAATATATTGTACTTATTTAATATATTAAGACAAATCGCGTCGTAAAAAATACAGTACGATCTGTGTTTCCTACCAATTACAATCCGGGTATCTTTAAAACTATAGCGAATAAGCGTCTTCTAGGTAAACGCGTCCTATCTTTGACCACATCTTCACTTTCCATCGGCGATGATGGTAAAGCGTTTGTCTAAAAATAGTGAACTTAAAAAAATCTATATCTTCTAATTTGGTACTAATTTATTGTGATTCATTGAACTTACCTATCGTATAATCATTTAATTGATAAACCGCACTTACCTGAATATAGTGCCATGTGGGTGCGTAATATCATGTTTACAGCCTCCTTCTTTACAATCATGTTTATTGGGATGGAGTGTAAAGCCACTGTGGCAAGCGCACTCATATCCTCCCAAAGTGTTGTGACACTCGTGCTGGCATCCACCATTGTTGTCAGCGCACTCATCAACGTCTATGTAATATGCTGCTGCGAAACCAGAGTGGTGGACTGATGTGTCTGAAGTAAACTGAAATGAACATTAAAACGTGTGGCCTAGTTGTGACAACGGATATTATCAATCGATTGCGATTGTTAAGCAACGTTGACCCAAGTCAGTAACTGTATGAGTGACCGACTTTGGTGGTTCAAATTTGGCCTTTTCGTTGTTTTTATGCCTCGGAGCACGTCTCTTAGTGAGTTGTATACGGAAGGATCTGGGAACCCACCGTATTTTTATCCCAAAAGAACTCCTGCCATTGTGTGATCAATGGAAAGGAGTCACGACCCTCAGCAATGAGGAATACGACTATAAAGGAAGAAATACTGGTGGATACAGAAACTAGGAATGTTATAGGTAGGCTCTCTATGACGTAGATCTGTACTAAGAATTTTGAGAAATTCTACTAAAATTCTCAAAACCTAAAACGACGTTGACCAACAAGTTGCAGGAATCGGTTAATCAGCCTTTAAATATGTGTGCAAGACTTGCAAGGTGATGCAGTCCGATAATTTATTAAGTAAGTACAGAGGTTATGCATTGTTGGAAAGGTACATCATGCCTCCTTACATGAAACTTACCTGAACACGTAAAACAGATCCATCAGAGGTGACCGGCGGCGGTAATAGTGATCCACAAAATGCGCCGTGGCGTCGCAAAACATCAGCACCTAGTCTTGAATGGACTGTTACACTGTCATATTCACATTCCTAAAACAATCAAATGTAATCAATATGTAAACGATACATAGAGCTATATTGGACACCACGACTGTCTGAAAAAAAGTTTGTCTCATTTGTAATGGCTTGAGAATCTCTAAGAATCTAAGATGGAGGTTTATATTCATCATCATCATCATGATCAACCAATAGCTGGCTCACTACAGCATGGGTTTCCTCTTGGTATGAGAAGGGTTTGGTCATAGTCCATCACGCTGGCCAAGATCAGATTGAATGTTTTCAATCACCGTTAGCGTATGCGTAAGGTTTATATTAATACCTAATAATTGTTTATTTGTATTATTTTTATTCAACAGTCGTAAATATTTCAAATGGGTTCATTTTCTACATTTCTAGCTGCACATAATATGCCCGTTAAATAAAAAATATAGAAAAATAGTTTTTAATAAGAACAATAATTGATAGTCTTATTATAACTAATAGGTAGGTAATTACGTATGTTATGGGGGATCTATTTGTGGACGTAATAGTAGCAATAGACCTCCAGACTAATAACCTTGATATTCGGAAACTATAATTAAACTTAATTTGAAAAGTTTCAAGTACCTATACCCACAAATATTTAGTTTATTACATAACGCACGCGACCTAACATCATTGCGTGACGTGTCCGCTCACGACTGCTTCCGACTATAACACAAATTGCCTCTATGAGACCTTGCCCTAGAGATGGGGAACATACTAGTTATAACGTGACCTAATCAAGAGTTTAATGGGTCACGTATATTCGCTAACTTTGTTTGCTGGTAAACTGTATAAGTACCTACCTGATTCTCATCAGGATTATCTGTACTTCTACTTGAGTTTCATATAATATTGAGAGTGTAAAAATGGGTTTGTATACAAAAGTTAGGGTATATGAAAAATAAATGTATGAAATATATCTAGTCCCGCGTTGAGCTTTTCACAATTCCTAAATCTTACTCCGTTGTGGAGAACAGAAACGGCTTTTAATAATGCTTCCTCCATTATTAACGCTCAGTATTAACCAAGGACAAGGAAAAGGAAGACCAGTTTTGATGATCACATAAAGTAATAAAAACAATTAAAACATAGCTAGGCATAAAATGAAGTAAACGAAGAAGTCCTAAACGAATCAGTTCAAACGAATTTCCAACTTTTTGTCAGATAATTATTTTTTTACCTGATGATACATGTTATTGCTTCCTTCCAAGTCAAAGTGAGTAAAGTTAAGTGTGATCCTATGTTGCGGTGGTGCAACTATCTCCCAGAGACAGTTTTTGGATGGAGGATAAAGATCAGGGAACGACGGCGATGTGATTGTACCGTTTGAAGCGTATAAAACACCTCCACAAGCATCTGAAAGGAAAACAGCTTCATGAATATCTGCGATATCCATGGAGTTTACTTAATCACTGGTTTATTATAAGCATAATTAATAAGATATGCTGACGTATCAATCAAGACAGAGCCTAAATGAATAATGAATTTTAAGTTGGGTCTCTAACGGAAGCACTTGTTTAGAGCTGCGGAATTTTAAAAGACAGTGAGAAAATCTACAAAGAGCTTCACGCGGTCCAAAACTGTGAGTAGTAGTAGTCTAGTAGCTAGACAAAAATTTAAAAGTAATATCAACTCAATCAAGGTAAAAAGTAACTCACTCTCGCATTTCTTTCCGTCAGAGTGTAGTTCATATCCGATATCACAAGCACATTCATATCCTCCAAGAGTGTTGACACATGAGTGACTGCAACCATGGTCTATGGAAGCACACTCATCAAATTCCTTCATGAAAGTGGCTGAGAAACCCGCCTTTTGTACCGAACTATCTGACTCGAAGATCACTAGAAGTTTGTTGGATGTCGACCTAAAAGATATGCGGGAAATTGTTGAGACATTTATTAGATTAGATGTTTTTGTTTTTAATAAGTAAGTTTTAATTAATTTTTTCTAATTAATACAATCAATTAGAATTTGATTTTAGTTTGCTTATAATTTATAACAATTTTATAACAGGTAAGTTTGTTTAAACCAAAGTAATCGGACAGGTAAGTTTGGTTAAAAGTTTTATATCTTACCTAATATCTGGAGGTATTTTATGCCCACAAAACATCCCGATGAGGGGACTATCCAGAGAGTCTCCATCTCTCACTTTCACTTTGTCATAGTTACACGTGTCATGATTTTCTACTTCAAAAGAGTGGAAACGAAGAGCCACTTGGTAATCCTGCAAAACAAATAATGTAAGTGCCAGTTTTCATGTGATCTTTTTCTGTGTTCAGCTATTACGATAAGACATTCATTCTTGACTTGAATGTTGTCCCTTCACTGGAGAAATACAGCCTTGGAAGACTCCTCACTGGGTAGCGGAAGGTTTTAAGGCCTAAGACACGGGTCTGCCCGCGACATTCATATTTAATTTGGTTTTTCACAATTTGAACCAAATTAAATAATATGAATTTCGTGGGCAGACCGTGTCTTCCACCTTAAGCAAATTTCTTGAAGCCGCTAGATACAAGCGGTTCAAGACCATGCTCTGTGGAAATCTTTGCAAGAGAGATAAAATTTGTCATGACCACTATTGAACGTCTATTGGTTGATTTGAAGACGAAGATGACGTCATGGCAAGAGGAAGTAGCGTCACATAAAATGTGTAGTATAGTAAGTAAGGATAGAAATATTTACCAGTGGTACTGTAAGTTTCCAGATGCAGAGCTTGTTGGGTTGGTAATCGTCAGGATAGTTGGGTGATTCCAGATGACCACTGCTGTCCACTTCTATATCTCCTCCGCAAACAGCTGTATGCATAAAACTATGTTAAATCATTACTGATCCGTGAATCCATACGAAATCACGTATGCGGTCGGCATGAAAGTATTTCTTGAATAAGTTTATTATATTTTTTAGTTGCAAGGTAGACTTGCGCTTGACGACAGTCATTCTTTTAGGCCATAATCGGTCTAAATCGTAATAATACCTAGTAGATGACTATTCACTCTTGCCTTGAAGGTACTTAAATAATACGTGGCAGGAAACACGAGGAACTCAAGGAAATAATATGAAATTTGGTGCCAGGTACCCAGGTACATGAATGCAGGCAGATAAGTTGAAAAGGTTGCATTGGATTTAATGATCATGGAGAATCCAACGTACTGCAAGCCCATACTCGTTGGTTTATTGGATAAATGGTGCTGATAAAATGTGCAAGATTTTTAGCAAATTTTTTGCTTACGGCGCTATACGGCGTGTGTGTATAAAAAGTGCGATCACAAGTTCACAACTTTAACAGGGGAACTATAATAAATTATTGAGAATATCCCTGCTTTGTTAAAATCAAATTGTATTGGTATTCCTATTTCCATGACATACAAGATACGAAGCTTGTTATTAATGGATTCGCTGATAGAATTATGACGGTTATTGGATTTAATCTCGGAAACAGACTGAGATAATCCCAGCTTTGACTCGGTAATCAATTGCAACGCTTTACATTAGACAGGATTAATAGCAATTTGTCATTTTAGTAGCGAACCGTGTTGACTTGACACTAGCGTTTAATCGTGTTTTAGTCATTCTTATGGGAGATAATTTTGAAATATATTTATAGGTTTGCAAAGGTAGGTAGGCAAAGCATTTTTGTTTTGATCCGGCATGGAACTATAATATTAATTAATTAATTAATTTAAAAAGTACCCCGGATGGGTTCGAAACTAGTCAGGCTAACGTCGACTAAATCACGAGAGTAAAACTGGGTGTGTGATAAGTATAATTAATTATTATTCAATTTTTTATTCTATCTATTAAGCAAATAAAGTAATGGACATTCGCTGATCTGGCACGCGCTAAAGCTCTCTCTTTAAAAACAAAGATTTATTTAGAAAAGAGTCTTGCTTACTAACTCTTCGCATTACAGTGGTTTAATACTATATCGACAGCGGAAATTTCAAAATAATGTCGTAGGAGACATTTTGTCGTAAGTACGGTTGAATATAATCATTGGAAAGAGAATTTCATTTATCGATCTATTTTACTTTTTCTAATTGCTTTAATAGAATAAACCATTAGAATAATCATTTTTATAAAATAGTTTAAAAATTAACATAACTTACCTTTAAAATAATAATGTGAATCACCTGTCCCATTTTAACACTTTACATACCTGTGTGTCATATTTATTCATTACTTACATAATATAAAAGACAATAAAATAATATTTTTGATTTACCTTCATAATGTGCTCTAAATCCTCTATGAGGTTTAGTCTTCGGTCCTGGTTGGTACACAACGGTCAGTCTCGAGCCAGTGGAGCGCATTATGGGACCCTTGCCGGACCCACAGATTCTGCCCAGCACTGGGTCGTTGGGCATGTAGCCATCCCACACTTCGACCCACTCCGAGCGACAACCATCGGACTTGTGGATATCGATTTCTGCAAGAAATAAAAAAAAAACGATTAAAATCTATTCTTTTACCAACTAAGAGCTAGCGCGCACTACGGTGCGGTGAGTTGCGGTGCGTTTTAAAATCCGCAAATTTTAATTTTATCTATCTATCAAAATCCGGTGCGGAATTAATTCCGCAGTGCGTGCACTTCTACTCGTATGTAGTCCTAAACTCACAGATTTTGCGGAAAAAGACGTAGGAAAACCTACAGAAATTTACCGTAGTGCGCGTTAGCTCTAACAATCTAATACGAGTAAAGCTTAAAAACGCATTTTCGTTGCGCAGCGTATGTATGTATGTATATACTTTATTGCACCTCAAAAACACAAATGACAGATTACAAAAAGAAATCTTAAAAATAAGGTACAAAAAGGCGATCTTATCGCTAAATAGGGATCTCTTCCAGACAACCTTAACGCATGCGTTTGGACCTACGAGTTACGGTCTACTTATTAAGTATTATGACTTAAGAGTTATGACCACTTCCCAATATGACCGTAATGGGATAAATACCACAGGTCAAACACAACTACTCATAAATCAAGTAAGCGTCAACGATACGTTATAACCGGCTATCGGAAAACCCAATTTATTTTGGACCTTTTTTTCTCCACCATTTCTTTCTTACAGGGCCATTGCATCAAGCAACATTTGTAGGAGAAGACAAACTGATTTAGTATTTTTTTTTAATAGCAGCTCTATTTTTCGTGATCATTTGAATAGCTAATTGCGATCATCGAAATAGAGACACCGCACATGCATGAGGTATGAGTTACAAGATTCACAAAAGCCGCTAGAACCAGCTAGAATCGACACTAGAAATCCAAATCTAAATAATATATCAAAGTGACTGACTGACTGATCTATCAACGCACAGCTCAAACTACTAGACGATAGACGAATCGGGCTGAAATTTGGCATGCAATAAATTTCACTAAGGATATTCACAGAGTACAGTGTTTCTAACTTTGTAATTTCATTTCTGTATTTTTCATGAGATTCTGGTCTACCTATACGAGTAGGTGAGTTTATTGTCATCCTCCAGGGCAAACAGATGTGAATTGAATCTAACAACTAATGGGTTTACGTACGTCGTCGCTTTAATGAATTTATTACTGAATGCGGAACCCATACAACCCGAGGCGTACAGTCCGCATCGATAAATCTTTATAAAATAAGCTTTACTCATACAAAAAAATAACATTCTGAAAATATCTAAATTAAGTACAGTATTCTTTTAATTTAATCTTTTGTAGATAAGTATAGCTACATCAGTACCTACTCTTATATTATTCAGTAAGTACCCTTATTATAAATGCAAAAGTGTGTTTGTTTGTTGGTTTGTTGATTTGTTGTCCTTCAATCACGTTGCAACGGTGCAACGGATTGACATGATTTTTTGCATGTGTCGGAAAATCAAAGAGTTCCCTCGGGATTTTAAAAAAACCTAATACCACGCGAATGAAGTCGTGGGCATCAGCTAGTCGTATAATAAGTATTAATCTGGTGATGATCTGTTCTAAACTTCTATTGTACTAAAACTAATCACCTCTACAAACATAAGGGCACAAAAGTGCTTTGTAAGTCCATTTGAAGATGAAACTCGAATGAGCAACGTCATCAAATCGAAGCGTTTGTTCGGGGGACGCAATTTCGGACAAAGGGCCAACCTGAGGCTCCCAAATCGGGCTGTTATGTGCTGAATGTTTATACTGAACATCAGTACCCATATTATAAATGCGAAAGTGTGTTTGTTTGTTGGTTTGTCCTTCAATCACTTCGCAACGGAGCAACCGATTGACGTCATTTTTGCATGGGTATAGATAAAGACCTGGAGAGTGACATAGGCTACTTTTTATCCCAGAAAATAAAAGTCGCGGGCATCAGCTAATTTCCTATAATATTTTTATATGCCATTGTATCCCCGTTCAGTGAGATACATAATAATAGATTCAGGAATATTTGCAAAATATTACAAGGTACTAATACCTACTTATTTATATTATAATTTATAATTATTATACCTATTAAAACTACCTGCCCCGGCGAACATCGTACCGCCTAACAGTCGATTCAATTTTTTTTAAATTTTTCTCTTAGTAAGAACCATCCCCGTACCACGGTAATATTAATAACATTACCGTGGCCGTACTTCAAGGAATATTATGAAAAAAGAATTAGCGAAATCGTTGCAGCTGTTTTCGAGATTTGCAATCAGCAACACATTTTGCGATTCATTTTTATATATAGATTTTTATATGAAACGCTGTTAAATATTATTGGGAGTGTTATGATTTTTGAGCAAATTGAATCAACCGTCAAATGCGGTTGTATTCAATTAGTACATGAATTAATGAATTTTAGATTAATTGGATGCGTGATGTTTAACCAAAATTCATGGTCTATCGAATGAAACCAATTAATGGCTGTCGTTAATTTATTGCCAGCATTTATTGATGTTTTCGTGAGGAAATCTTCATGTAGGTATGAAAGTTCTCCAAAATGTTCTTAAAAGTATGTAAAGTCTGCCAAACCTCACCGCGGTGCTCAGAATGGTAGCAACTATGGCCGAACCAAGCCCCTCTGATTCTGTACTGAGCCGGCGATGGGTTGATCATGATGATGACGATGACTCAACCCAAAATAAGTAACTGACTTGCACCTCTTATCAGAAAATTCAGATTTTGCTTATATTTTACAATCTGAGTCTTACAGATTAACTTGTAATAATGTGGGTAGGCCACATTATTAAGAAAAGATTTTCTAAACTTCTATCTGACCGAAACCGGGCGGTTAGCTAGTTAGATATTACCTACTAGCTGATGCCCGCGACTTTAAAAATCCCGTGGGAACTATTTGATTTTTCGGGATAAAAAGTAGCCTATGGCACTCTCCAGGTCTTTAACTATATCCATGCAAAAATCACGTCAATCGGTTGCTCCGTTGCGAAGTGATTGAAGGACAAACCAACAAACAAACACATTTTCGCATTTATGATATGGGTACTGATGTTCAGTATAAACATTCAGCACATAACAGCCCGATTTGGGAGCCTCAGGTTGGCCCTTTGTCCGAAATTGCGTCCCCCGAACAAACACTTCGATGTAATGACGTTGCTCATTCGAGTTTCATCTTCAAATGGACTTACAAAGCGCTTTTGTGCCCTTATGTTTGTAGAGGTGATTAGTTTTAGTACAATAGAAGTTTAGAACAGATCATCACCAGATTAATACTTATTATACGACTAGCTGATGCCCACGGCTTCGTTCGCGTGGTATTAGGTTTTTAAAAAATCCCGAGGGAACTCTTTGATTTTCCGACACATGCAAAAAATCACGTCAATCCGTTGCACCTTTGCGACGTGTTTGAAGGACAAACCAGCAAACCAACAAACAAACACACTTTCGCATTTGTAATAAGGGTACTGATACGGTACTAGAGGAGGGGTTATTTCCTACAGGCTGCAACAGAGAATGTTTTAAACGAAAAATCCAATAATATTTTGCAAAACCCACCCAGGACTTGAGCCCGGCACTTCATAATCCACTAGAGTATAGTGAATAGACCAACGGGGGAGAGCTACTCACCACTTATCATGGCCTCTCCAACTTCGCGATTATGGATATGGGCCGAATCGCGAGAGGTCGTCCGATCCGGTAGGTATTTGTTCTTGGCGTAAGTATTACCAATACTGCGGCACTTTCTCGACTCCCTCTCGATTCGCTCTCTACATCTTCGGGGACTAGATATCACTTTGAGATCCCGAACTTACTCGGTTTGGAATTTTGTAATTTCAAAATTTCTGGTCTGGGGTGGGTGGCTAGTTACCACCCTACGCGCAAAGCCAAGCGATTTAGTGTTCCAGCACGATGCCGTGTAGAAACCAAAGGAGTGTGGGCTTTATAAAAACTGCCATACCCCTTCCAGGTCAACCCGCTTAGACTGCATCATCACTTACCACTAGGTGAGATTTCAGTCATGGGCTAACTTGTATCTGAACTCCGAGCATCTTCTGCTATGGTGCGCAAATTCCCGTAGTTGGTTATCGGTGCTGCCAGGTAGGTCACCTGATCGCTCCAAGTCTCTGCCATGGCAAATTCCCGCAGTTGGTTGTAGTTCTCTACTGGGAAGAAGTCCGTCCTAAGTGAGACCAATAGGAGAGTCAACTTACCAGTAATGTTGAGGACAACGCGTTCCCCATGTGTTGCCACGATGCGCCACTCGCAGCGCTCCTGCGTCGCGGGCTGAGCCTCTGAGCCCCAGCCCGGCGAGTTGAACCAGCCCGCATTGCCCAGGAATGTCTTTCCACATTCTGTACACGAAATAGTAGAATCAAAGTTATAGACTAAGAGCCAGCGCGTGGCAGACCTTCGTTGTTTTATAAAAGCTGAAAGTTTATCTGCGTATTGTCCCCAAAACATGGAGGAACGTTTGTTTGGATCATGGTGCCTTTGGGAGATAGCAGGTAACAAAGGTGTAAAAAATCTTACGTTAAAGTATAGTCTATTTTTTATATTTTCTTTGGAATAGTAGGTACCTACTCAAAATTACGTCATGCATTGCCAGACACACCCCCGTATTCACAATCATTACTATGAGGTCTCACAGTGCGCTTGAACGCACAGTGTGTGGTTCCACCAATCAGATTATTTTGTCGCGTCAATTTTCGATAATCTGATTTGTGGAACCCACACTATGATTGTGAATACGGGTGTTAGTATCATGGCAATCCCCCAGCCAGATCCCTTAAAGTTTAAAAGTTTAAGGGTGTTTAGCAGGGGGTTGCCACGGCACTAAGTGTCTGGCATTATGTGATTTGTCGCGAGCATCATCCAGTTAGGTATAAAGGCACACGCTAGTCTCTAGCTATAGGACGAAGAATTATTACGAAGCAGACTGGAAAATCTCTTGATTTTAAGTTAAAAGTTGAACTTACTCGCACACTTATAAAGTAAGTTAGTCTGCGCGATATCACTGGCGCTCAATCTCACTCTCTGCCCGATCTCCGGCCTCTTCTTCCCGTGCACTTCTAGCGGCAGGATGGTGTCTAGGTAGGTGCCTTTACTGAAGGTGTTTCTCGCGTAGTGCATTATGGAGTCGTAGTCATAGGTCTGACCGAGGGAGTTGACTTCTTCGTCCGTGAGTTTGTTGAAGTTGTATTCTTGACCTGGAATTAAATTTAGCGATTAGGGTTTTTTTTGGTCAAATCCAAGAACTCCTCGGAGGACTAATCTAAATATATAAAATGAAAAGGTGACTGAATGACTGACGGACTGACTGACTGATCTATTAATGCACAGCTCAAACTAATGGATGGATCGGGCTGAAATTTGGCATGCGGATAGTTATTATGACGTAGGCATCCGCTAAGAAAGGATTTTCAATATATGAGTCAATTTGGGAAATGCCCCTCTTAAGGGTGGTAAAATAGGGGGGAAAAGTTTCTATAGAAATGTTTTAAATATTGTTATTTTAACTTGAAATTTGAAACGTAGGTACTTTCTAGGGGGGAGAAACCAGAACCAGAAATTTTACGCGGACGAAGTCGCGGGCAACTGCTAGTTTTATATATATAGATGGAGGTATGTAACAAAGTGGATATTAAACTCGTTCAGAACTTATACGTTGTTCTTCAGAGGGCGGATTGACGGGAATTAATTCCCAAGTTTATAATCCTCTTTGGAAACTTCCAACGGACTGTAATTGATAACAAATTCTCTTTGCCGTCATATCGGGTTATTACAGGCCGGCTTTAGTACCTAGTTATTTGGATTTTTGTTCAGTTCTCTCATTTATATTTACATCCGTTATGGGTTTGGGGTTCGATCCCGGGCACGCACCTATAAACTTTGCGGACATGTTAAGTGCGTTTGCTTGCTTTAAAGGTTATGAAAACATGTCTAAGAGTTTTCCATAACGTTCCTAAAGGTACATGCGAAGTCTGCCAATCTGCACTGCACCACTCTGCACTTGACCAACGTGGTGGATTATAAGCCCGTCTTATTCTGAAAGGAAAGCCGTGCTAGCTAAGTAGCACGAGCTGACGGTGGATTAAGATAATAATGATAATGACGATGATAGTCTTAATAGATACATAGATTACAAATTATTTTATTGAAGTTTTTTTATTCAGATTGTTTTAACCCTTTACTGCAATCTCACCTGCTGGTAAGAAATGATGCAGTCTAAGATGGAAGCAGGTTAACCTAGAAGGGGTATGGCGGTTTTTATTAAACCCATACCCCTTTGGTTACACGGCATCATACCGGAACGCTAGCCACGCCGAAGCCTTTCATCAAACCAGACCAGAGGAAATTTAGAAATTATAAAGTTCCAAATTTGTGCTCTGCTGCGGGTTGCGAAGCTGAAGTGGCAATGGGCAGGGCACATAGTTCGTACAACCGATAGACGTTGGGGTCCCAAGGTGCTGGAATGGCGACCTCGCACCGGAAGACGCAGCGTTGGAAGACCCCCCACTAGGTGGACGGACGACATCAGACGAGTCGCAGGGAGCCGCTGGATCCAGGCGGCGCAAGACCATGGCGTGAGGAAGTCCCTACAGAAGAAATGTCCAGCAGTGGAGGTCTATTGGTAGATGATGATGATGATGAAATTTGTGCTGCCGGGAATCGAACTGCCACCACAGCGCCAGGCTGGTCGTCAAAGCTGTTGGAAACGGCCAAAGTGGGACTCCGAAATTTAATAACTCGAGTCCTTACAAATTCAAATTGAAGTAGGGATTTAAATTGGTAATAATAACCTTATAGTTCCTTATCTCGGCAATTAAACCATTTAGTTGTCAGAGAATTGTGAACTTTAACAATTTAGTTATAAAGTTTAATTTTGACGTTATATAAAGTGGTTTAACAAAGACGAAATACTGATTGTCTAGCCTAGATTCTAGAACATTGGCGGATGCAGACATTTCAGTAATCTAAATGTTATGTTATGTATACTAACTAATACACGGTGAAATTTTAGTGGTTGTCTTCCCGCGGCAGTACGAAATGCCCTCAGTAGTATTATCGAAATTTTGAGTTAAACTTAAAAAATAAAAATGTTTTTGTTTTGAAATAATTAAAAAAAACCGACAACTCGAAAGTGTGAGAAACAATAGTAACGCCCTAGACGTAACGTGAATAGTAGGTAGGTACATCCACTCGAACCGCGCTGCCAATAAAGTGAAAAAGTTTAGAGCAAAATAAGCTCTCGCGCACTGTGATACTATTGGTTCGAGGTCTCATTGGATTTTTGTTTTTCTCGATTGTAAATTTGTCATTTTTGACTCTAATAATTTTTTATATTTATAAATCGATAGTAATACCACGACAAAATCATTTCGCTCCGGGAAAACAACCATCAAAATTTCAGCGTGTATAAAACGAAAATCTGACTGACTGACTGACAGACTGACTGATCGATCAACGCACAGCTCAAACCACTTGCTGGATCGGGCTGTTTGGCATGCCGATAGCTATTATGACGTAGACATCCGCTAGGAAATAATTTTTGAAAATTCAACCCTTATAAAGGTAAAATAGGTCGTCATCTACCACCGGAAAAACATATTCTTTGACCCTCTGCATCATAATCCGCATCGCTAAGGGTTGTGACTTGTGGCCCCTTTCATTAATCAAATAAGGATCATCAATAAATTACAGTAAAACGCAAAAGGCAAAAAAGAAAGCCATTCATAGTACCGACCTACAAAAGTCTCCGACCACCATGTAGGAAAAAAAAGGAAGGAACACATTAAAAAAAATCAAATAAGGATAGAGGTTTGCTTGACAATCTTTATTTGATTGCGCAACCCCAATTTTACATCGAAACACGATTGAAAGTCGTGCGGACTAGGTATTAAAAATGAGTCGTAAAGATTGGTTCAATGGGTTCAATAAACAGGAACTTATAACTTCCTTCCTGATACCCGCGACTCTGATTGCCTCAGACTTGCCGTGACCTCCTCAGTGTGACAGAGGGTTCAAAAAGCAGCACGGTACCTCTTTTGTAAGAGAGGCACTAAGATGCAACATTTTCCAAAGTACAAGACCACTAGGTCAATAACTATTCATTCCAAATTAACATTTTTTAAACAACAAATGATCATCCCATCACCAGATGTCAGGACAGCTTTTGGCAATTATTTTTACATTAAACTTTGAATTTGTCATTTTATAATCGTCATTATGAACCGATAGACGTCCACTGAACATAGGTCGCTTGTAGGGACTTCCACACACCACGATCTTGCGCCGCCTGAATTTAGTGAAAAGTGAATAGTTACACCGTTTTTGAAAGTGTTTGAAAAATGAAACTTTAATAGAATATTCATCAATAGTCAAATGTCATTAATATTCATCAGTAGATATTCAATGCAAACAACCAAGAAAATTTCAGTGCAATAACTAGTTAGCTATGTCAGATATTTTTCCATCAGATTCAGGACTTTATATATTGCAGCTTTATTTTAATAAAAACAATAAGTTTCTTACAATACAATAATTATATTATGAATCTATCAAAAGCTGTATGTCTTCTTTTATCCGTGACACTCGATGTCTTCAGACTAGCCTCGTGACGCGACGTGACCTCCTCAATGTGACGGCGGGTCACACGGACGCGTAACATTAGGTAATGGGTCAAAGAAACTGTGTCAGGGCGGAGCTAATCTATTAATGGACATTGGACGTACAGTTCACTTATTAAGTTCACACTTCGTCATAATCTATCAACTGTTACCTTCACTAATAATTCTACTGGTAAAAAAGTTGTAGACAGAAGGACAGAACGTAATATTAGTTATGGTATTCCATGGTAGGGTCAGTTTTGGCGCGCGCATCAAGTATTTTTAAAAAAATAATTTAAAAAAACCGGCCAAGTGCGAGTCAGGTTCGCGCAACGAGGGTTCCATACTACAGTCGTATTTTTGCGACATTTTGCACGATAAATCAAAAACTATGATGCACAAAAATAAATAAATCTGTTTTAGAATGTACAGGTGAAGACCTTTCATATGATACCCCACTTGATATGGTTATCTTACTTCGAAAATTAAAAATACTAATTATCTGTTCATGACCACAATTAAATTTTTTTTGTATGATGTAACCACAAATTCACGGTTTTCAGATTTTTCCCCGAATTTCTGCTATAGGTAAGACTATCTACCTGCCAAATTTCATGATTCTAGGTCAACTGGAAGTACCCTGTAGGTTTCTTGACAGACCGACAGACTGACAGACAAACAGACAGACAACAAAGTGATCCTATAAGGGTTCCGTTTTTCCTTTTGAGGTACGGAACCCTAAAAATAGGTAATTATTTCTGCCGACTGCCTCTTGAAATTAGGATATTACTTATGAGTTATAACTTATTATAACTTAGATTGATTATAATTTTTAATTAGGTAGATCTTACCTACCATAAAATTCTGCTTAGTCTGAATGGAATCTTAGGTAGGTAAGACGTTAAAATTAAAAAATAATAATTAAACTTTCCCAAAAGTTTTTCGTAGCGACTAGCGTGTATATACGATGGGTTCCCAAAGAGCCACACTCAAATGTGTCACAGTGTGACTCGTTGGGAATTCACCCACACCACACACCCTATTCATATTTTCAAAACAGTACAAACAAAAAGTACCTACTTCATTTTGTTAAATTAAAAAAAAATACGATTGCATATTATTTAAAACAATAAAACTTTCCTATATTCCATATTTAAAATGTTTATGGTAATTAAAACATAGTATCTAAAGTCCGGTACAAGGAAGCGGGACGCCCCGCACACCCGCACGCAACACGCGTTTGCCCGCACCGGTTTGCGCGGGGGCTGTGCGGGGCGTTCCCATCTCGATTACCATCTTGATCTGTCGCGTACCTACTGTACCTATAGAGATAGGGTTCAGAAAATAGACTGTAAGTATAGAGGGAGTATACTGTATAGAAGTGTGAACACATAGTAGGTACACAGAGATTGTCGTGAAGCTATGACTTATGAGACGCACGTAGCACTCGGAGTCCAGGTCAAGAGACGCGTCACGCGCGAGGGTCTCTATTCAGATTATGATCCCGAGCAGGAGGGCGCCGTTTTATGTTACTTTTTATTTTCTTATAGAGCAAGTCTACACCCGTATGACTGAAGCCACAGTAAGTACACAGAGATCGTCGTGAGGCTATGAGACGCACGTAGCACTCGAAGTCCAGGTCAAGAGGCGCGTCACGCGCGAGGGTCTTTATTCAGATTATGATCCCGAGCAGGAGGGCGTCATTTTATGTTACTTTTTATTTTCTTATACGACGGGTCTACATCGACCCGAGTCGAACCCGTTTATTATATTATATCGAGTCGAAATATAATAAATATATAAGTATAAAAATCGCCTAATTTTTATACAACAATATGTCGTTAAACCACGAAATATGCTTAAAATAATTAATTAATGATGATGATTTACGTTAATTGCGTTCAAGATATACATAATGTGGACTCGCCCTTACGCTTAGCCTTGAGCCAATATTTGTGGGAAGTCTTCAGCCATTTCAGGCTCAGGGCCTAAGTGCTTTGTATAAGAATCCTTTTTATGTAAATACGACCCTGTGTTATACAAGTTATTAATTTAAAAAAATGCAAGGTTGTGCCTTTAAAAAGATATTAACTTTCTTTGTGAGCAAAATTGAGAGCTGAAATCAGTTTCTTTCCGGCTTTTCAGATAAGAATCTTCTTTACGAACCAGTTGGTGGGGCGAAGCTTATTTTCAATACAGTTGTTAAATATGGCGTACTTTCAGAGGCTATAATAATTATTATGATGCGAAAATTAAATCTTTCGCATAGGCATCTTTCTTTTACGCGGTCATGACTTTCTTTAACGAGCTCGATCATTACTTTTGCAGTTTAGTTTTAAATTTATAAGTCAATTTAAAACGTTTAGTAGCAAGGAGTTTTCATACATATAATAAAATCGGATAGATTTTAAATACGAGGAAAAATTAACGAGTCTATCCTTATAATCAATTCTTAAAATTCTTCTAAATAAATGGTTGTTTATTTTATTTAATTACCAGTTTTAATTTAATTATTTTCACATCATCAACATATTTTGTCAAAAATCAAATAGCCTGTATACGCGTACGACCGTTGCCTAGTTTTGTTGTGAAAAAATATGTCTAGTTGCAAAAACGTGCCATTTTCTTAAAATGGGTGGACGATGCCGAACTTGCCGCAGAACTTACCAGTCATAATATTGTCCCGTATGATTTGCACGTGTCGGTCCCTGTAGGGCCGCGTGATCTCGTGCCAGAACCCGACCACATGGTCATGCTCGTGGACAACATGCCGAACTTGTCGCAGAACTTACCAGTCATAATATTGTCCCGTATGAATTGCACATGTCGGTCCCTGTCGGGCCGCGTGTGCTCGTGCCAGAACCCGACCACATGGTCATGCTCGTGGACAACATGCCGAACTTGTCGCAGAACTTACCAGTCATAATATTGTCCCGTATGATTTGCACGTGTCGGTCCCTGTCGGGCCGCGTGTGCTCGTGCCAGAACCCGACCACATGGTCATGCTCGTGGACAACATGCCGAACTTGTCGCAGAACTTACCAGTCATAATATTGTCCCGTATGATTTGCACGTGTCGGTCCCTGTCGGGCCGCGTGTGCTCGTGCCAGAACCCGACCACATGGTCATGCTCGTGGACAACATGCCGAACTTGTCGCAGAACTTACCAGTCATAATATTGTCCCGTATGATTTGCACGTGTCGGTCCCTGTCGGGCCGCGTGTGCTCGTGCCAGAACCCGACCTCATGGTCATGCTCGTGGACAACATGCCGAACTTGTCACAGAACTTACCAGTCATAATATTGTCCCGTATGATTTGCACGTGTCGGTCCCTGTCGGGCCGCGTGTGCTCGTGCCAGAACCCGACCACATGGCCCAGCTCGTGGACGACAATGCCGAACTTGTCGCAGTTCTTGCCGATGGAGATAGCTTGGGCACCTCCACCGCGTTTGCCGACAAAAGAGCAGCACCTAGAGCAAAAAAACAATCAAGTGTGATTCGGACTCGTACACGAAGGGTTCCGTACAGGAAATATCTAACACTTTTAATTTTTTTTTGTGATGTAATGTAACCACAAATTCACGGGTTTTATTTATTTTTTCTCTTACTTGTGCTACTGCCAAATTTCATAATCCTAGCTGAGCGGGCAGTGCTCTATAGGGTTTGATTCCTTTGACATGTCTTGACAGACAGACATATTTACAGACAGCGAAGTGTTATGTGCGTTATCACTTGTTTTAACGATAAAGGAAAGAAAACATCGTGAAGAAAGAAGAGGAGGCCAATGCTCAGTAGTGAGCTGGCGATGGGTTGATGATGATGATGATAATGATGACACAAAATGTTTCTAAATAAACTAAGAATTGATCGCAAATATTATTCGGAGAAATAACATAGTGTCCAGTTACTACACTAATGAACGAAGGTAGTAGGTAGGTACCCCTGTAATTTGATGATCAAATTCTGTCAAGCAAAGCTGTAATTTGCTAATTTGTGTGACAAATTGGCTGAAATTGGCCCAAATTTACTGATTTTTGTCCGTTCCTGGCAGCTGAATCATTTAATTTTTAAGGACATTACCTACTTGAACAGACAGGAATCTTTTTATTTTAAAACGAACATTCATAGGTAATTGATACAGTACAAATCATCAAGAATTCTTTATACAAAAATTCAAGCTGTTTGAGATTTTACTATTTAATACCAGATATATAGATTATACTATAGGTAGATATAGTTACGCATTATACGAAATAGAATTTGTAGAATACATTTATAACAAGTAATACTTAGTTAAATATTACAAATCACGACTAGGTGCCTATGGTAATACTACCCTGCTTATACGTACCTACCCTGATATTTTAATCTTTTCAAAAAAAATAGAACCAGTGTCACTACAGATAATTAATATGAATTCTAACGATACCTACTTACTAAACACATCCAAATCTGTTCAAGCATTTAGAAGTTATGGCTAAATAAAGAAACTCACATACACACACATATTAATCCTGAAAACATTAGATTGTCTTGTGGGAGGCTTCAGCCGTAGCTGGTAACCACCCTACCGGCAAAGCCGTCCCGCCAAACGATTTAGCGTTTCGGTACGATGCTGTGTAGAAACCAAAGGGTATTGTTTTAATAAAAACTGCCATACCCCGTCCAGGTTAGCCTGCATCCATCTTTATTTTTTATTTTTATAAAAGAATATTCGCCATGTTAAATGACTAATATTCCCCTTTCCTCTCCAATTAAGCGTCAGGCTTGTGCTAGGAATAGGTACGACAATAGTGCAACGGGCGGGGTTTGAACCGTCGACCTTACGGTTTTCAGTCCACTCCTATACTGGTTGAGCTATTGAGGCTCTTAGATTGCATCATCACTTACCATCACTTACCACCATTGCAGTCAAGGGCTAATCTGTATCAGAATAATAATAAAAACACTACTTTTTCGGGCAGTGGTGTAAAAACTACTTCAATTACAGAAATTCGTTGCGAGTCGACACTCGATATCCTTTTGATCTCAGTATCTTATAAAATGGTAAGTATATCTGTTTGTCGAATATTAAATAAATATGAGAAAGGTAGAGAAAGATATTGAATAGCGGGAAAATGTAAGATCAAAGCAAAAGAAACGATAACAGAGAACATAATAAAACCGTCATAACATCTTAACCTGGAAACGTCATACAAAATGTTCCTCCAATTATACTCCGCGTAGGTACTCCGCACAATGCATTAAGAAATGCGAATAAAGGTATGACTATTTTATATTTATACATTAACTTAGTCACTACCTATACTATAAATGCGAAAGTGTGTTTGTTTGTTGGTTTGTTGGTTTCTCCTTCAATCACGTCGCAACGGAGCAACGGATCAACGTGATTTTTTGCATGGGTACAGTTAAAGACCTGGAGAGTGACATAGGCAACTTTTTATCCCGGAATATAATATATTGAATAGCGGGAAAAAGCAAAAGGAACGATAACAGAGAACATGATAAAACCGTCATAACATCTTAACCTGGAAACGTCATACAAAATGTTCCTCCAATTATACTCCGCGTAGGTACTCCGCACAATGCATTAAGAAATGCGAATAAAGGTATGACTATTTTATATTTATATTTTTAAAATGAGTGGATTTTATATTAATTACAAGCACAGATTAATTTCTAGTTCACAAGTCTATTAATTTTACTTGTACCTAGGTAAGTATTTTTAAATGTAAATTTTTTTTCGTTCTATCAGCTATTGTTCATTTTATTTGCCCGCTAACTGGTACGCGTGGTAGGTTTTTAAAAATCCCATGGGAACTATTTAATTTTTTGGGATAAAAAGTAACCT